>NC_092051.1:108601365-108886404 GCF_003086295.3 Arachis hypogaea | reverse complement strand
CGATACAATAACCAGCAAGTCACTGGTCGTCAAGTAATACTACGTGAGTAAGGTCGAATCCCACGGAGATTGTTGTATGAAGCAAGCTATGGTCACCTTGTAAATCTCAGTCAGGTAGATATAAAGTGATAATGGTGTTTTCGAATATTATATAGTAAAATAGGGATAGAGATACTTATGTAATTCATTGGTAGGAATTTTAGATAAGCGAATGGAGATGCTTTTTGTTCCTCTGAACCTCTGCTTTCCTGCTATCTTCATCCAATCTGTCTTACTCCTTTCCATGGCTGGCTGTATGCAAGGGCATCACCGTTGTCAGTGGCTACATCCCCTCCTCTCAGTGAATAATATGCTCACGCACCCTGTCACGGCACGGCTATTCATCTGTCGGTTCCCGATCATGCTGGAATAGGATTCACCCTCCTTTTGCGTCTGTCACTAACGCCCAGCACTCGCGAGTTTGAAGCTCGTCACAGTCATTCAATCATTGAATCCTACTCAGAATACCACAAACAAGGTTTAGACCTTCTGGATTCTCTTGAATGCCGCCATCATTCTAGCTTACGCCACGAAGATTCCGGTTAGGAGATCTAAGAGATACTCATTCTAGCTTAATTCATGTAGAACAGAAGTGTTTGTCAGGCACGCGTTCATAAGGGAGAAGGATGATGAGCGTCACACATAATCATCACCTTCATCACGTTCTTGGGTGCGAATGGATATCTTAGAAGAGAAATAAGAAGAATTGAATAGAAAACAGTAGTACTTGCATTAATCTTTGAGGAACAGCAGAGCTCCACACCTTAATCTATGGAGTGTAGAAACTCTACCGTTAAAAATACATAAGTGAAGGTCCAGGCATGGCCGAGATGGCCAGCCCCTCTGATCTAAGAACCAGACGTCCAAAGATGTCTAATACAATAGTAAGAGGTCCTCTTTATAATAAACTAGCTACTAGGGTTTACATGAGTAAGTATTTGATGTATAAATCCACTTCCGGGGCCCACTTGGTGTGTGTTAGGGCTGAGCTTAAGTGTTGCACGTGCAGAGGCCATTTGTGGAGTTGAACGCCAGTTTTTGTGCCAGTTTGGGCGTTCAACTCTGGTTTTGGATCCTTTTCTGGCGCTGGACGCCAGATTTGGGTAGAAAGCTGGCGTTGAACGCCAGTTTACGTCGTCAATTCTTGGCCAAAGTATGGACTATTATATATTGCTGGAAAGCCCTGGATGTCTACTTTCCAACGCAATTGGAAGCGCACCATTTCGAGTTCTGTAGCTCCAGAAAATCCACTTTGAGTGTAGGGAGGTCAGAATCCAACAGCATCAGCAGTCCTTTTTCAACCTTTGAATCTGATTTCTGCTCAAGTCCCTCAATTTCAGCCAGAAAATACCTGAAATTACAGAAAAATACACAAACTCATAGTAAAGTCCAGAAATGTGAATTTAACACAAAATCTATTAAAAACATCCCTAAAAGTAACTAGATCCTACTAAAAACATACTAAAAATAATGTCAAAAAGCGTATAAATTATCCGCTCATCACAACACCAAACTTAAATTGTTGCTTGTCCCCAAGCAACTGAAAATCAAAATAGGATAAAAAGAATATAATATACTATAAATTCCAAACTATCAAGGAAACAGAGCTTCAATCATATGAGCGGGACTTATAGCTTTTTGCCTCTTGAATAGTTTTGGCATCTCACTTTATCCATTGAGGTTCAGAATGATTGGCATCTATAGGAACTTCAGATTTCGAATAGTATTATTAACTCTCTTAGTTCAGTATGATGATTCTTGAACACAGCTTCTTTATGAGTCTTGGCCGTGGCCCTAAGCACTTTGTTTTCCAGTATTACCACCGGATACATAAATGCCACAGACACATAATTGGGTGAACCCTTTCAGATTGTGACTCAGCTTTGCTAAAGTCCCCAATTAGAGGTGTCCAGGGTTCTTAAGCACACTCTTTTTTTGCTTTGGACCTTGACTTTAACCGCTCAGTCTCAAGTTTTCACTTGACACATACACGCCACAAGCACATGGTTAGGGACAGCTTGGTTTAGCCGCTTAGACCAGGATTTTATTCCTTTAGGCCCTCCTATCCACTGATGCTCAAAGCCTTGGGATCCTTTTTATTTGCCCTTGCCTTTTGGTTTTAAGGGTTATTGGCTTTTTGCTCTTGCCTTTTGGTTTTAAGAGCTTTTGACTTTTTCTGCTTGCTTTTTCTTTCTATTTTTTTTTTCGCCTTTTTTTTTTTTTGCAAGCTTTGCTCTTTGCTGCTTTTTCTTGCTTCAAGAATCATTTTTATGATTTTTCAGATTATCAAATAACATGTCTCCTAGTCATCATTCTTTCAAGAGCCAACATATTTAACATTCTTAAACAACAACTTCAAAAGACATATGCACTGTTCAAGCATACATTCAGAAAACAAGAAGCATTATCACCACATCAATATAATTAAACTAAGTTCAAGGATAAATTCAAAACTCATGTACTTCTTGTTCTTTTGAATTAAAACAGTTTTTATTTTAAGAGAGGTGATGGATTCATAGGACATTCATAACTTTAAGACAGAATTACTAACTACTAATGATCATGTAATGAAGACACAAACATAGATAAGCACATAACATAGAAAATGAAAAACAGAGAAAGTAAGAACAAGGAATGAGTCCACCTTAGTGATGTCCTTGAGCTCTTCTATGTCTCTTCCTTGCCTTGGCTGCTCCTCCTTCATTGCTTTTAGATCTTCTCTGATTTCATGAAGGATGATGGAGTGCTCTTGATGTTCCACCCTTAGTTGCTTCCAATAATTGTGTGGAAGAAAATGTATCCCTTGAGGTATCTCAGGGATCTCTTGATTTGCAGTCAAATGTTCTACCACTGAGCTATAGACCCTTGATGGAAGCTTTTGTCTTCCCTTTCCTCTTTCTAGAGGTTTTCTCTGGCCTTAGGTGCCATCAATGGTTATGGAAAAAACAAAAAAGCTGTGCTTTTACCACACCAAACTTAGAATGTTGCTCGCCCTCGAGCAAAAGAAGAAAGAATAGAAGAATAAGAAGAAGATATGGAGGAGATGGATGGGAGTGTGTATTCGGCCATATGAGTGGGATTGGGTGGGAGAGAGATGTTGAATTTTTGAAGGTATTGGGTGTATGGAGGTGAGTGGTAAATGGAAAAAAAAAGAAGGGATGATCATGAATGGAAAGAGAGATGATGAGGTAGGTGGGGATCCTGTGGGGTCCACAGATCCTGAGGTGTCAAGGCATTTACATCCCTGCACCAATTTAGGCATGTAAAATGCCCTTGCACACAACTCTGGGCGTTCAGCGCCAGGTTGGTGCCCATTTTGGGCGTTCAACGCCCCTTTGCTGCCATTTCTGGCATTGAACGCCAGAACCATGCTTGTTCTGGGCGTTCAGCGCCAGGATGCTCCCATTCTGGGCGTTCAGCGCCAGAACTATGCTCTGTTCTGGCGTTTGAATGCCAGACAGATGCTCCTCCAGGGTGTGATTTTTCTTCTGCTGTTTTTGATTTCGTTTTCAATTTTTATATTTATTTTGTGACTTCACATGATCATGAACCTACAAAGACATATAACTAAGGAAAATATAGTTAGATAAATAAAAATTGGGTTGCCTCCCAACAAGCGCTTCTTTAATGTCAATAGCTTGACAGTGGGCTCTCATGGAGCCTCACAGATGTGCAGAGCTTTGTTGAGACTCTCCAACACCAAACTTAGAGTTTGGATATGGGAGTTCAACACCAAACTTAGAGTTTGGTTGTGGCCTCCCAACACCAAACTTAGAGTTTGACTGTGGGGGCTCTGGTTGACTCTACTTTGAGAGAAGCTTTTTCTGCTTCCTCTCCATGGTTGCAGAGGGAGATCCTTGAGTTTTGAATACAAGGGAGTTCTCATTCCATTGAAGGACTATTTCACCTCTGTCAACATCAATCACAGCTCTTGCTGTGGCCAGGAAAGGTCTTCCTAGGATGATGGATTCATCCTCTTCCTTTCCAGTATCCAGGACTATGAAATCAGTAGGTATGTAAAGGCTCTCAACCTTTACCAATACATCTTCTACTTGTCCATAAGCCTGTCTTCTTGAGCTGTCTGCCATCTCTAGTGAGATTTTAGCAGCTTGCACCCCATAGATTCCCAGTTTCTCTATTACAGAGAGGGGCATGAGGTTTATACCTGAACCAAGGTCACACAGAGCCTTAAAGATCATGGTGCCTATGGTACATGGTATTATGAACTTTCCAGGATCCTGTCTCTTCTGAGGTAATGTCAGTTGATCCAGATCACTCAGTTCATTGATGAACAAGGGAGGTTCAACTTCCCAAGTATCAATGCCAAACAATTTGGCATTCAGCTTCATGATTGCACCAAGAAACTTGGCAGTTTGCTCTTCAGTGACATCCTCATTCTCTTCAGAAGAGGAATACTCATCAGAGCTCATGAAGGGCATAAGGAGGTTCAATGGAATCTCTATGGTCTCTAGATGAGCCTCAGAGTCCTTTGGTTCCTCAGAGGGAAGCTCCTTATTGATCACTGGACGTCCTTGGAGGTATTCCTCCTTGGGATTCACGTCCTCTCCTCTCCTCAGAGGTTCGGCCATGGCGCTTATGTCAATGGCCTTGCACTCTCCTTTTGGGTTCTCTTTTGTATTGCTTGGGAGAGTACTAGGAGGGATTTCAGTGATCCTTTTACTCAGCTGGCCCACTTGTGCTTCCAGATTTCTAATGGAAGACCTTGTTTCATTCATGAAACTTACAGTGGCCTTAGACAGATCAGAGACTAGATTTGCTAAATTAGAAGCATTTTGTTCAGAGTTCTCTGTCTGTTGCTGAGTTGCTGATGGAAAAGGCTTGCTATTGCTAAACTTGTTTCTTCCACCATTATTAAAGCCTTGTTGAGGCTTTTGATCCTTCCATGAGAAATTTGGATGATTTCTCCATGTTGAGTTATAGGTGTTTCCATAAGGTTCACCTAAGTAATGTACCTCTGCTGTTGCAGGGTTCTCAGGATCATAGGCTTCTTCTTCAGAAGATGCCTCTTGAGTACTGTTGGATGCAGCTTGCATTCCATGCAGACTCCGAGAGATCATATTGACTTGCTGAGTCAATATTTTGTTCTGAGCCAATATGGCATTCAGAGTATCAACCTCAAGAACTCCCTTCTTCATAGGCGTCCCATTATTCACAGGATTCCTTTCAGAAGTGTACATGAACTGGTTATTAGCAACCATGTCAATGAGTTCTTGAGCTTCTGCAGGCGTTTTCTTTAGGTGAATGGATCCACCTGCAGAAGTGTCCAGTGACATCTTTGATAGCTCAGATAAACCATTATAGAATATATCCAGGATGGTCCATTCTGAAAGCATGTCAGAAGGACACTTTTTGGTCAACTGTTTGTATCTTTCCCAAGCTTCATAGAGAGATTCACCTTCTTTCTGTCTGAAGGTTTGAACATCAGCTCTAAGCTTGCTCAGCTTTTGAGGAGGAAAGTACTTGGCTAAGAAAGCCGTGACCAGCTTATCCCAAGAGTTCAGGCTGTCTTTGGGTTGAGAATCCAACCATAATCTAGCTCTGTCTCTTACAGCAAAAGGGAAAAGCATGAGCCTGTAGACTTCAGGATCTACTCCATTAGTCTTAACAGTATCACATATCTGCAAGAATTCAGTTAAGAACTGAAAAGGATCTTCGGATGGAAGTCCATGAAACTTGTAGTTCTGCTGCATTAGAGAAACTAATTGAGGTTTCAGCTCAAAGTTGTTTGCTCCAATGGCAGGAATGGAGATGCTTCTTCCATGTAAATTGGAATTAGGTGCAGTAAAGTCACCAAGCATCTTCCTTACATTATCATTATTTTCGGCTGCCATCTCCTCTGCCTGTTCGAAAATTTCTGAAAGGTTATCTCTGGATTGTTGTATTTTAGCTTCTCTTAATTTTCTCTTTAGAGTCCTTTCAGGTTCTGGATCTGCTTCCACAAGAATGTTCTTATCCTTGCTCCTGCTCATATGACAAAGAAGAAGGCACAGAAAAATAATAATAATAATAATAGAGATCCTTTATACCACAGTATAGGGATCCCTTTGTGAGTGGAAGAAAAGGGGGAGACAAAGAATGTAATATAAAGGAAGAAACACAACTGTGAGAATGGAAGAGATGTGAGATGAGATGTTAGGATATGAACGAATAAATAGAATAGGATGGGGGAGGTATAATTTTTGAAAATTATTTTGAAAAGGAGTTAGTGATTTTTGAAAAATGGTTTTTGAAAAAATGTTAGAAATTTTCGAAAAATTTTTAAAATTTAAAAATAAAAATAATTAGTTAATAAAAAAGAAATTTTTGAAAAAGAGGGGAGATATTTTCGAAAATTAGAGAGAGAGAGAGAGTTAGTTAGGTAGTTTTGAAAAAGTTAAGAAACAAACAAAAAGTTAGTTAGTTAGTTGAAACAAATTTTGAAAAGATAAGAAGTTAGGAAGTTAGAAAAGATATTTTGAAAAGATATTTTTGAAAAAGATAAGATAAGAAGATATTTTTGAAAAGATATGATAGAAATTAGTTTTTGAAAAAGATTTGATTTTTAAAATCACAATTAATGACTTGATTCATAAGAAATCACAAGATATGATTCTAGAACTTAAAATTTGAATCTTTCTTAACAAGCAAGTAACAAACTTCAAATTTTTGAATCAAAACATTAGTTGATTAGTTATTTTCGAAAATTTTATATAAAAATAAGAAAAAGATTTTTGAAAAATATTTTTGCAATTTTCGAAAATAACTAAGAATTTTGAAAAAGATTTGATTTTTGAAAAAGATTTTGAAAAAGATAAGATTTTCAAATTGAAAATTTGATTTGACTCATGAGAAACAATTTGATTTTTAAAAATTTTTGAAAAAGTCAACTCGATTTTCGAATTTGATGAGAGAAAAGGGGAAAGATATTTTTTTGATTTTTGAAATTTTTATGAAAACATGAAAATTATGCAATGCATGAAATTTTTTAGATCAAAACAATGAATGCATGCAAGAATGCTATGAATGTCAAGATGAACACCAAGAACACTATGAAGATCATGATGAACATCAAAAACATATTTTTGAAAAATTTTTAATGCAAAGAAAACATGCAAGACACCAAACTTAGAATTCTTTAATGCTTACGCACTAAGAATTCAAGAATGCATATGAAAAACAACATACAACACAAAACAAAAAATCATCAAGATCAAACAAGAGGACTTACCAAGAACAACTTGAAGATCATGAAGAACACTATGAATGCATGAAATTTTCGAAAAATGCAAGATACATATGCAATTGACACCAAACTTATAACATGACTCAAGACTCAAACAAGAAACACAAAAATATTTTTTTGATTTTTATGATTTTCTAATTTTTTTTTATTTTTATTTTATATTTTTTGAAAAATTATTTAGAAAAAGGAAAAATAAGGATTCCAAAATTTTTAATATGAATTCCAAGAATCTTACCATGTTAGTCTAAAGCTTCAGTCCAGGAATTAGATATGGCTCACTAGCCAGCCAAGCTTTCAATGAAAGCTTCAGTCCAAAACACTAGACATGGCCAATGGCCAGCCAAGCTTCAGCAAACATATGAATGTAATTCATTCAATTTTAATCCAAAACCTCAGTCCAAAAGAATTTAGACATGGCTTTACAGCCAGCCAGGCTTTAGCATGCTTCATGAAACACTAGAATTCATTCTTAAAAATTTTGAATAAAAATTTTTTCGAAAACAAAGGAGAAAATTTTGAAATATTTTTGAAAAATTTGTGAATAGAAAACAAAAAGAAAATTACCTAATCTGAGCAACAAGATGAGCCGTCAGTTGTCCAAACTCAAACAATCCCCGGCAACAGCGCCAAAAACTTGGTGCACGAAATTGTGATCTCCAGGCTCGAACAAATCCTGGTAATGGCTCCAAAGCTTGGTGCTCTGATCTTAATTCATAATTGTCACAACTTCGATACAACTAACCAGCAAGTGCACTGGGTCGTCCAAGTAATACCTTACGTGAGTAAGGGTCGAATCCCACGGAGATTGTTGGTATGAAGCAAGCTATGGTCACCTTGTAAATCTCAGTCAGGTAGATATAAAGTGATAATGGTGTTTTCGAATATTATATAGTAAAATAGGGATAGAGATACTTATGTAATTCATTGGTAGGAATTTTAGATAAGCGAATGGAGATGCTTTTTGTTCCTCTGAACCTCTGCTTTCCTACTATCTTCATCCAATCTGTCTTACTCCTTTCCATGGCTGGCTGTATGCAAGGACATCACCGTTGTCAGTGGCTACATCCCCTCCTCTCAGTGAATAATATGCTCACGCACCCTGTCACGGCACGGCTATTCATCTGTCGGTTCCCGATCATGCTGGAATAGGATTCACCCTCCTTTTGCGTCTGTCACTAACGCCCAGCACTCGCGAGTTTGAAGCTCGTCACAGTCATTCAATCATTGAATCCTACTCAGAATACCACAGACAAGGTTTAGACCTTCCGGATTCTCTTGAATGCCGCCATCATTCTAGCTTACGCCACGAAGATTCCGGTTAGGAGATCTAAGAGATACTCATTCTAGCTTAATTCATGTAGAACAGAAGTGTTTGTCAGGCACGCGTTCATAAGGGAGAAGGATGATGAGCGTCACACATAATCATCACCTTCATCACGTTCTTGGGTGCGAATGGATATCTTAGAAGAGAAATAAGAAGAATTGAATAGAAAACAGTAGTACTTGCATTAATCTTTGAGGAACAGCAGAGCTCCACACCTTAATCTATGGAGTGTAGAAACTCTACCATTAAAAATATATAAGTGAAGGTCCAGGCATGGCCGAGATGGCCAGCCCTTCTGATCTAAGAACCAGACGTCCAAAGATGCCTAATACAATAGTAAGAGGTCCTATTTATAATAAACTAGCTACTAGGGTTTACATGAGTAAGTATTTGATGTATAAATCCACTTCCGGGGCCCACTTGGTGTGTGTTTGGGCTGAGCTTACGTGTTGCACGTGCAGAGGCCATTTGTGGAGTTGAACGCCAGTTTTTGTGCCAGTTTGGGCGTTCAACTCTGGTTTTGGATCCTTTTCTAGCGCTGGACGCCAGATTTGGGTAGAAAGCTGGCGTTGAACGCCAGTTTACGTTGTCAATTCTTGGCCAAAGTATGGACTATTATATATTGCTGGAAAGCCCTGGATGTCTACTTTCCAACTCAATTGGAAGCGCGCCATTTCGAGTTCTGTAGCTCCAGAAAATCCACTTTGAGTGCAGGGAGGTCAGAATCCAACAGCATCAGCAGTCCTTTTTCAACCTCTGAATCTGATTTCTGCTCAAGTCCCTCAATTTCCGCCAGAAAATACCTGAAATTACAAAAAAATACACAAACTCATAGTAAAGTCCAGAAATGTGAATTTAACACAAAATCTATTAAAAACATCCCTAAAAGTAACTAGATCCTACTAAAAACATACTAAAAACAATGTCAAAAAGCGTATAAATTATCCGCTCATCAATGATCTTGTGGAGTCACAAAATAAACAAAAAAATCAAAAACGGAATCAAAAACAGCAGAAGAAAAATCACACCCTGGAGGAGCATCTGTCTGGCGTTCAAACGCCAGAACAGAGCATAGTTCTGGCGCTGAACGCCCAGAATGGGAGCATCCTGGCGCTGAACGCCCAGAACAAGCATGGTTCTGGCATTCAACGCCAGAAATGGCAGCAAATGGGCGTTGAACGCCCAAAATGGGCACCAACCTGGCGCTGAACGCCAGAGTTGTGTGCAAGGGCATTTTGCATGCCTAAATTGGTGCAGGGATGTAAATGCCTTGACACCTCAGGATCTGTGGACCCCACAGTATCCCCACCTACCTCATCATCTCTCTTCCCATTCATGATCATCCCTTCTACTTTCCATTTACCACTCACATCCATACACCCACTACCTTCAAAATTCAACATCTCTCTCTCTCTCCCACCCAATCCCACCCATATGGCCGAATACACCCTCCCATCCATCTCCTCCATATCTTCTTTTTATTCTTCTATTCTTTCTTCTTTTGCTCGGGGGCGAGCAACATTCTAAGTTTGGTGTGGTAAAAGCATAGCTTTTTTGTTTTTTCCATAACCATTGATGGCACCTAAGGCCAGAGAAACCTCTAGAAAGAGGAAAGGGAAGACAAAAGCTTCCATCAAGGGTCTATAGCTCAGTGGTAGAACATTTGACTGCAAATCAAGAGATCCCTGAGATACCTCAAGGGATACATTTTCTTCCACACAATTATTGGAAGCAACTAAGGGTGGAACATCAAGAGCACTCCATCATCCTTCATGAAATAAGAGAAGATCAAAAAGCAATGAGGGAGGAGCAACAAAGACAAGGAAGAGACATAGAAGAGCTCAAGGACATCACTAAGGTGGATTCATTCCTTGTTCTTATTTTCTCTGTTTTTCGTTTCCTATGATATGTGCTTATCTATGTTTGTGCCTTCATTACATGATCATTAGTAGTTAGTAACTTTGTCTTAAAGATATGAATGTCCTATGAATCCATCACCTCTCTTAAATGAAAAATGTTTTAATTCAAAAGAACAAGAAGTACATGAGTTTCGAATTTATCCTTGAACTTAGCTTAATTATATTGATGTGGTGACAATGCTTCTTGTTTTCTGAATGTATGCTTGAACAGTGCATATGTCTTTTGAAGTTGTTGTTTAAGAATGTTAAATATGTTGGCTCTTGAAAGAATGATGACTAGGAGACATGTTATTTGATAATCTGAAAACTCATAAAAATGATTCTTGAAGCAAGAAAAAGCAGCAAAGAACAAAGCTTGCAGAAAAAAAAAAAAGGGGGCGAAAAAAAAAATAGAAAGAAAAAGAAAAAGCAAGCAGAAAAAGCCAATAACCCTTAAAACCAAAAGGCAAGGGCAAAATAAAAAGGATCCCAAGGCTTTGAGCATCAGTGGATAGGAGGGCCTAAAGGAATAAAATCCCGGTCTAAGCGGCTAAACCAAGCTGTCCCTAACCATGTGCTTGTGGCGTGTAGGTGTCAAGTGAAAACTTGAGACTGAGCGGTTAAAGTCAAGGTCCAAAGCAAAAAAAGAGTGTTCTTAAGAACCCTGGACACCTCTAATTGGGGACTCTAGCAAAGCTGAGTCACAATCTGAAAAGGTTCACCCAATTATGTGTCTGTGGCATTTATGTATCCGGTGGTAATACTGGAAAACAAAATGCTTAGGGCCACGGCCAAGACTCATAAAGAAGCTGTGTTCAAGAATCATCATACTGAACTAGGAGAGTCAATAACACTATTCGAAATCTGAAGTTCCTATAGATGCCAATCATTCTAAACTTCAATGGATAAAGTGAGATGCCAAAACTATTTAAGAGGCAAAAAGCTATAAGTCCCGCTCATATGATTGAAACTATGTTTCATTGATAGTTTGGAATTTATAGTATATTCTCTTCTTTTTATCCTATTTGCTTTTCAGCTGCTTGGGGACAAGCAACAATTTAAGTTTGGTGTTGTGATGAGCGGATAATTTATACGCTTTTTGACACTGTTTTTAGTATGTTTTTAGTAGGATCTAGTTACTTTTAGGGATGTTTTCATTAGTTTTTATGTTAAATTCACATTTCTGGACTTTACTATGAGTTTGTGTGTTTTTCTGTGATTTCAGGTATTTTCTGGCTGAAATTGAGGGACTTGAGCAAAAATCAGATTCAGAGGTTGAAAAAGGACTGCTGATGCTGTTGGATTCTGACCTCCCTGCACTCAAAGTGGATTTTCTGGAGCTACAGAACTCAAAATGGCGCGCTTCCAATTGCGTTGGGAAGTAGACATCCAGGGCTTTCCAGCAATATATAATAGTTCATACTTTGGCCAAGAATTGATGACGTAAACTGGCGTTCAATGCCAGCCTTCTGCCCAAATCTGGCGTCCAGCGCCAGAAAAGGATCCAAAACCAGAGTTGAACGCCCAAACTGGCACAGAAACTGGCGTTCAACTCCACAAATGGCCTCTGCACGTGCAACACTCAGGCTCAGCCCAAACACACACCAAGTGGGCCCAGGAAGTGGATTTATGCATCAATTACTTACTCATGTAAACCCTAGTAGCTAGTTTATTATAAATAGGACCTTTTACTAGTCTTTTGGACCATCTTTGGATCTTTGGATTACCTTATGATCCTTTGATCACGTTTTAGGGGGCTGGCCATCTCGGCCATGCCTGGACCTTCACTTATGTATTTTTAACGGTAGAGTTTCTACACTCCATAGATTAAGGTGTGGAGCTCTGCTGTTCCTCAAAGATTAATGCAAAGTACTACTGTTTTCTATTTAATTCTTCTTATTTCACTTCTAAGATATCCATTCGCACCTAAAAACGTGATGAAGGTGATGATTATGTGTGACGCTCATCATCCTTCTCCCTTATGAACGCGTGCCTGACAAACACTTCCGTTCTACATGAAATAAGCTAGAATGAGTATCTCTTAGATCTCTTAACCGGAATCTTCGTGGCGTAAGCTAAAATGATGGCGGCATTCAAGAGAATCCGGAAGGTCTAAACCATGTCTGTGGTATTCTGAGTAGGATTCAATGATTGAATGACTGTGACGAGCTTCAAACTCGCGAATGCTGGGCGTTAGTGACAGACGCAAAAGGAGGGTGAATCCTATTCCAGCATGATCGAGAACCGACAGATGAATAGCCGTGCCGTGACAGGGTGCGTGAGCATATTATTCACTGAGAGGAGGGGATGTAGCCACTGACAACGGTGATGCCCTTGCATAAAGCCAGCCATGGAAAGGAGTAAGACTGATTGGATGAAGATAGCAGGAAAGCAGAGGTTCAGAGGAACGAAAAGCATCTCCATTCGCTTATCTGAATTTCCTACCAATGATTTACATAAGTATCTCTATCCCTATTTTATTATATACTATTCGAAAACACCATTATCAATTTATATCTGCCTGACTGAGATTTACAAGGTGACCATAGCTTGCTTCATACCAACAATCTCCGTGGGATTCGACCCTTACTCACGTAAGGTATTACTTGGACGACCCAGTGCACTTGCTGGTTAGTTGTATCGAAGTTGTGACAATTATGAATTAAGATCAGAGCACCAAGCTTTGGAGCCATTACCAGGATTTGTTCGAGCCTGGAGATCACAATTTCGTGCACCAATGGCTAATCATCTGGAGGTTCTCGATCATACTGGAATAGGATTCACCATCCTTTCGCGTCTGTCACTACGCCCAGCACTCGCGAGTTTGAAGCTCATCATAGCCATCCCTTCCCGGATCCTACTCGAAATACCATAGACAAGGTTTAGACTTTCCGGATCTCAAGAATGGCCATCCATGGGTTCTAACTTATACCACGAAGATTCTGATTAAGAAATCCAAGAGATACCCATTCAATCGAAGGTAGAACGAAAGTGGTTGTCAGGCACACGTTCATAGGGAATGATGATGAGTGTCACGATCATCACATTCATGTTGAGGTGCGAATGAATATCTTAGAAGCGGAATAAGTTGAATTGAATAGAAAAACAGAAGTACTTTGTATTAATTCGTGAGGAACAGCAGGGCTCCACACCTTAATCTATGGTGTGTAGAAACTCTACCATTGAAAATACATAAGTGATGAGGTTCCGAAATGGCCGAATGGCCAGCCCCCAAACGTGATCTAAAGATGAAACTAAAGATGTAAATACAATAGTAAAAAGTCCTATTTATACTAAACTAGTTACTAGGGTTTACAGAAATAAGTAAATGATGCAGAAATCCACTTCCGGGGCCCACTTGGTGTGTGCTTGGGCTAAGCTTGAACTCCACTTTGCAACTTATTTCTGGCGCTGAACGCCAGACTGCAACATGGAACTGGCGTTCAACGCCAGTTTGCATCATCTAAACTCGGGTAAAGTATGAACTATTACATATTTCTGGAAAGCTCTGGATGTCTACTTTCCAACGCAATTAGAAGCGCGCCATTTGGAGTTTTGTAGCTCCAGAAAATCCACTTTGAGTGCAGGGAGGTCAGAATCCAACAGCATCTGCAGTCCTTCTTCAACCTCTGAATCTGATTTTTGCTCAAGTCCCTCAATTTCAGCCAGAAAATACCTGAAATCATAGAAAAACATACAAACTCATAGTAAAGTCCAGAAATGTGAATTTTAATTAAAAACTAATAAAAATATACTAAAAACTAACTAAATCATACTGAAAACTATGTAAAAACAATGCCAAAAAGCGTATAAATTATCCGCTCATCACAACACCAAACATAAATTGTTGCTTGTCCCCAAGCAACTGAAAATCAAATAGGATAAAAAGAAGAGAATATACTATAGATTCCAGAATATCAATGAAACTTAGTTCCAATCAGATGAGCGGGACTTATAGCTTTTTGCCTCTTGAATAGTTTTGGCACCTCACTTTATCCATTGAAGTTCAGAATGATTGGCATCTATAGGAACTCAGAGTTCAGATAGTGTTATTGATTCTCCTAGTTCAGTATATTGATTCTTGAACACAGCTACTTTATGAATCTTGGCCGTGGCCCTAAGCACTTTGTTTTCCAGTATTACCATCGGATACATAAATGCCACAAACACATAACTGGGTGAACCTTTTCAGATTGTGACTCAGCTTTGCTAAAGTCCCCAATTAGAGGTGTCCAGGGTTCTTAAGCACACTCTTTTTTTTTTTTTGCTTTGGACCTTGACTTTAACCGCTCAGTCTCAAGTTTTCACTTGACACCTTCACGCCACAAGTACATGGTTAGGGACAGCTTGGTTTAGCCGCTTAAGCCAGGATTTTATTTCTTTAGGCCCTCCTATCCACTGATGCTCAAAGCCTTGGATCCTTTTTATTTACCCTTGCCTTTTAGTTTTAAGGGTTATT
The DNA here is from genome assembly GCF_003086295.3 of Arachis hypogaea. Lineage (NCBI taxonomy): Eukaryota > Viridiplantae > Streptophyta > Magnoliopsida > Fabales > Fabaceae > Arachis > Arachis hypogaea. The sequence goes on along the minus strand of NC_092051.1, from coordinate 108,871,441 downwards.
GGCTTTTTGCTCTTGCCTTTTGGTTTTAAGAGCTTTTGACTTTTTCTGCTTGCTTTTTCTTTTTCTTTTTTTTTTTCTGCAAGCTTTTGTATTCACTGCTTTTTCTTGCTTCAAGAATCATTTTTATAATTTTTCAGATTATCAAATAACATGTCTCCTTGTCATCATTCTTTCAAGAGCTAACATATTTAACATTCTTAAACATCAATTTCAAAAGACATATGCAATGTTCAGGCATTTATTCAAAAAACAAAAAGTATTGTCACCACATCAAAATAATTAAACTAGTTTCAAGGATGAATTCGAAACCATGTACTTCTTGTTCTTTTGTAATTAAAACATTTTTCATTCAAGAGAGGTGATGAATTCATATTCATAACTTTAAGGCATAGACACTTAAATACTAATGATCATGTAATAAGACACAAACATAGATAAACATTTAACATAGAAAACGAAAAACAGAAAATTTTAAGAACAAGAAATGAGTCCACCTTAGTGATGGTGGTGTTTTCTTCTTGAGGAACCAATGATGTCCTTGAGCTCTTCTATGTCTCTTCCTTGTCTTTGTTGCTCCTTCCTCATTGCTCTTTGATCTTCTCTAATTTCATGAAGGATGATGGAGTGCTCTTGGTGTTCCACCCTTAGTTGCTCCCAATAATTGTGTGGAGGAAAATGTATCCCCTGAGGTATCTCAGAGATCTCTTGATTTACAGTCAAATGTTCTACCACTGAGCTATAGACCCTTGAGATGAATCTCTTCATCTCCTATGACTCGGAGGTGGAAGCTTTTGTCTTCCCTTTCCTCTTTCTAGAGGTTTCTTTGGCCTTAGGTGCCATCAATGGTTATGGAAAAACAAAAAAAAAAGCTATGCTTTTACTACACCAAACTTAGAATGTTGCTCGCCCTCGAGCAAAAGAAGAAAGAATAGAAGAAGAAGAAGAAGATATGGATGTGAGTGGTGAAGAGGTGATGGGGAAGAGAGATTGAGGTGATATAGGATTATGAGGAGGGAAGGTGAGTGGAGGTATGTGGGGATCCTGTGGGATCCACATATCCTGAGGTGTCAAGGATTTACATCCATGCACTAATTAAGCATGCAAAATTCCCTTGCATGCATTTCTGGCGTTTAAACGCCGAAGTGATGCTTGTTCTGGGCGTTCAACGCCCATGTGCAGCATGTTTCTAGCGTTGAACGCCAGCTTCATACTTGTTTCTGGTGTTCAGCGCCAGCTCCATGCTCTGTTCTGGCGTTGAACGCCAGCTAGATGCTCCTTACTGGCGTTTGAACGCCAGTAAGTCCTTCCTCCAGGGTGTGCTTTTTCTTCTGTTGTTTTTTATTCTGTTTTTAATTTTTGTATTTATTTTGTGACTCCACATACATGATCATGAACCTAATAAAACATGAAAGAACAATAAAAATAAAAATAAAATTAGATAAAAAAAAATTGGATTGCTTCCCAACAAGCGCTTCTTTAATCTCAATAGCTTGACAATGGGCTATCATGGAGCCACACAGGTGATCAGGTCAATTTTATAGATTCCCAACACCAAACTTAGAGTTTGGATATGGGAGTTCAACACCAAACTTAGAGTTTGGCTGAGGCCTCCCAACACCAAACTTAGAGTTTGATTGTGGGGGCTTTGGTTGACTCTGTATTGAGAGAAGCTTTTCATGCTTCCTCTCCATTATTACAGAAGGAGATCCTTGAGTTTTAAACACAGGGTTGTCCCCATTCAATTGAAGGACTGATTCTCCCCTGTTAACATCTATCACAGCTCCTACTGTGGCTAGGAAGGGTCTTCCAAGGATTATGTATTCATCCTCATCCTTCCCAGTATCTAGGATTATGAAATCAGCAGGGATGTAAAGGCCTTCAACCTTTACTAGCACGTCCTCTACTAGTCCATAAGCCATTTTCATAGATTTGTCTGCCATCTCTAATGAGAAATTGGCAGCCTGTACCTCAAGGATTCCCAGTTTTTCCATTACAGAGAGTGGCATGAGATTTATCCCTGACCCAACGTCACATAGAGCCTTCTCAAAGGTCATGGTGCCTATGGTACAAGGTATTAGGAACTTTTCAGGATCCTGTTTCTTCTGAGGTAATGTCAGTTGATCCAGATCATTCAATTCATTGATGAGCAAGGGAGGTTTATCTTCCCAAGTCTCATTGCCAAATAATTTGGCATTCAGCTTCATGATTGCACCAAGGTACTTGGCAACTTGCTCTTCAGTAACATCCTCATTCTCTTCAAAAGAAGAATACTCATCAGAGCTCATGAAGGGCATAAGGAGGTTCATTGGAATCTCTATGGTCTCTAGATGAGCCTCAGGTTCCTTTGGTTCCTCAGAGGGAAACTCCTTGTTGATCACTGGACGTCCCAGGAGGTCTTCCTCACTTGGATTCACGTCCTCTTCCTCTTTTGTGGGTTTGGCCATGATTGATATATCAATGGCCTTGCACTCTCTCTTTGGATTCTCTTCTATATTGCTTGGGAGAGTACTAGGAGGTGTTTCAGTGATTTTCTTGCTCAGCTGGCCCACTTGTGCCTCCAAATTTCTTATGGAGGACCTTGTTTCACTCATGAAACTTAGAGTAGCCTTGGACAGATCAGAGACTAAGTTTGCTAAATTAGAGGTATTTTGTTCAGAGTTCTCTGTCTGTTGCTGAGAAGATGATGGAAAAGGCTTGCTATTGCTAAACCTGTTTCTTCCACCATTATTAAAGCCTTGTTGAGGCTTTTGTTGATCCTTCTATGAGAGATTTGGATGATTTCTCCATGAGGGATTATAGGTATTTCCATAAGGTTCACCCATGTAATTCACCTCTGCTATTGCAGGGTTCTCAAGATCATAAGCTTCTTCCTCAGAAGATGCCTCTTGAGTACTGTTGGATGATTCCTTCAATCCATTCAGACTCTGAGAGATCATATTGACTTGCTGAGTCAATATTTTATTCTGAGCCAATATGGCATTCAGAGTATCAATTTCAAGAACTCCCTTCTTTTGAGGCATCCCATTATTCACGGAATTTCTCTCAGAAGTATACATGAATTGATTATTTGCAACCATGTCAATAAGTTCTTGAGCTTCTACAGGCGTTTTCTTTAGGAGAATGGATCCACCTGCAGAATGGTCCAGTGACATCTTGGAGAACTCAGACAGACCATAATAGAATATATCCAGAATGGTCCATTCTGAAAGCATGTCAGGAGGACACCTTTTGGTCATCTGCTTGTATCTTTCCCAAGCTTCATAGAGGGATTCACCATCTTCTTGCTTGAAGGTCTGAACATCCACTCTAAGCTTGCTCAGCTTTTGAGGAGGAAAGAACTTAGCCAAGAAGGCCGTGACCAGCTTATCCCAAGAGTTCAGGCTATCTTTAGGTTGTGAGTCCAACCATGTTCTAGCTCTGTCTCTTATAGCAAAAGGAAAAAGCATGAGCCTGTAGACTTCAGGATCTACTCCATTAGTCTTAACAGTCTTACAGATTTGCAGGAACTCAGTTAAAAATTGGTAGGGATCTTCTGATGGAAGTCCATGGAATTTGCAGTTCTGTTGCATTAGAGAAACTAATTGAGGTTTCAGCTCAAAATTGTTTGCTCCAATGGTGGGGATTGAGATGCTTCTTCCATCAAACTTGGAAGTAGGTGTAGTATAATCACCAAGCATCCTCCTTGCATTATTATTATTTTCGGCTGCCATCTCTTCTTCCTGTTCAAAAATTTCTGTAAGGTTGTCTCTGGATAGTTGTATTTTAGCTTCTCTTAGTTTCCTTTTTAGAGTCCTTTCAGGTTCAGGGTCTGCTTCAACAAGAATGTTCTTGTCCTTGCTCCTGCTCATATGAAAAAAGAGGGAACCGAAAATAATAATAGGGATCCTTTTTACCACAGTATAGCGGTTCCCTTGTGTGAGTAGAAGAAAAGAAGAATGTAATGTAAGGAAGAGAAGAAGAAAAACTCGAACACAGAGAGGAGGATGGGGTTCGAATTTTTGGGTAGAAGAGAAGTGTTAGTAGATGAATAAATAAATAGAAGGAGATGAGAGGTGAGAGAAGTTCAAAAATTAATAAAAATAAAAATTAAATTTAAAGTTAAATTTCAAAAATTAAAGTTTGAAATTAAATTAAAAATTAAAATTTAAAACAATTAGTTAATTAAAAAGGAATTTTGAAAAAAAAGAGGGAGGATTTTCGAAATTTAAAGGTAGAAAGTTAGTTGGGCAGTTTTGAAAAAGATAAGAATCAAACAAAAAGTTAAGTGGTTAAGAGATTTTGAAAATCAAATTTTGGAAAGATAAGATTGAAATTTGAAAAAGATGTGATTGAAATAAAAAGATAAGATTGATTGAAAAAGATTTGAAAGTCAAATTTTGAAAAGATAGAAAGTTAGAAAAGAAGTTAGAAAAGATTTTAAATTTGATTTCGAAAAAGATATGATTGAAATTGAAAAAGATATGATTGAAAATTATCTTGAAAAAGGTTTGAAAAAGAAATTTAAAAATATTTGATTTTGAAAATTAAATTTGATTACTTGACTAACAAGAAACAAAAAGATTTGATTTTAAAATTTAAAGATTGAACCTTTCTTATTAGGAAAGTAACAAACTTTACATTTTTGAATCAATCACATTAATTGTTAGTAATATTTTCAAAAATACATAAGAAAAAATGAAAAAGATTTGATTTTTGAAGAAGATTTTGAAAAAGATAGGATTTTTAAATTGAAAATTTCATTTGACTCATAAGAAACAACTAAATTTTAAAAAGTTTTAAAAAAGTCAACTCAAATCTTCGAAAATTTATGAGTGAAAAAGGGAAAGATATTTTTTTATTTTTGAATTTTTAATGATGAAAGAGAAAAACACAAAATTGACTCAATGCATGAAAATTTTGGATCAAAACATGTGATGCATGCAAGAATACTATGAATGTCAAGATGAACACCAAGAACACTTTGAATGTCAAGATGAACACCAAGAACTTATTTTTGAAAAATTTTCAAGAAAAGAAAACATGCCAAACACCAAACTTAAAAAAAATTTTAATTTTTAGACACTAAGAATTCAAGAATGCATATGAAAACAAGAAAAGACACAAAACAAGAAAATATGAAGATCAAACAAGAAGACTGGCCAAGAACAACTTGAAGATTCATGAAGAATGCAATGCATGAAATTTTCGAAAATAATTTTTAGAAAATTAAAAAGATGCAATTGACACCAAACTTAAAACTTGACTTAAGACTCAAACAAGAGACACAAAAAATATTTTTGATTTTATGATTTTGTAAATTTTTTTGTATTTTTCAAGAATTAATTGGGAAAAACGAAAAAGAAGAAAATATTTTTTTGATTTTTTTTCGAAAATGAGAATAATAAAATCAAAAAGGTTAAAATTAAAATAAAGTTACCTAATCTGAGCAACAAGATGAACCGTCAGTTGTCCAAACTCGAACAATCCCCGGCAACGGCGCCAAAAACTTGGTGTGCGAAATTGTGATCTAGATGTGAAATTGTTGTTCGAAATTGATTCCCTGGCAATGGCTCCAAAAACGTGTGCACAATACCATGGTCCAAACATAACTTCACAATCTTCGCGCAACTAACCAGCAAGTGCACTGGGTCGTCCAAGTAATACCTTACGTGAGTAAGGGTCGAATCCCACGGAGATTGTTGGTATGAAGCAAGCTATGGTCATCTTATAAATCTCAGTCAGGCGGATTAAATTGATTTTATGAACTGATAAGTAAAAGATAAATAAAATATAAAATAGGATAGTGGTACTTATGTAATTCATTGGTGAGAATTTCAGATAAGCGTATAGAGATGCTTTCGTTCCTCTGAACCTCTGCTTTCCTGTTGAATTCATCCAATCAATCCTACTCCTTTCCATGGCAAGCTGTATATTGGGCATCACCGTTGTCAGTGGCTACATCCCGTCCTCTCTGTGAAAATGGTCCGATGCGCTGTCACTGCATGGCTAATCATCTGGATGTTCTCGATCATACCGGAATAGGATTCACCATCCTTTTGCGTCTGTCACTACGCCCAGCACTCGCGAGTTTGAAGCTCGTCACAGCCATCCCTTCCCGGATCCTACTCGGAATACCACAGACAAGGTTTAGACTTTTCGGATCTCAAGAATGGCCATTCATGGGTTCTAACTTACACCACGAAGATTCTGATTAAGAAATCCAAGAGATACTCATTCAATCGAAGGTAGAACGAAAGTGGTTGTCAGGCACACGTTCATAGGGAATGATGATGAGTATCATGATCATCACATTCATGTTGAAGTGCGAATGAATATCTTAGAAGCGGAATAAGTTGAATTGAATAGAAAAACAGTAGTACTTTGTATTAATTCGTGAGGAACAGCAGGGCTCCACACCTTAATCTATGGTGTGTAGAAACTCTACCGTTGAAAATACATAAGTGATGAGGTTCAGGCACGGCCGAGTGGCCAGCCCCCAAACGTGATCTAAAGATGAAACTAAAGATGTAAATACAATAGTAAAAAGTCCTATTTATACTAAACTAGTTACTAGGGTTTACAGAAATAAGTAAATGATGCAGAAATCCACTTTCGGGACCTACTTAGTGTGTGCTTGGGCTGAGCTTGAAGTTTACACGTGGAGAGGTCATTCTTGGAGTTGAACGCCAGTTTGTAACATGTTTTTGGCGTTGAACTCCACTTTGCAACTTGTTTCTGGCGCTGAACGCCAGACTGCAACATGGAACTGGCGTTCAATGCCAGTTTGTGTCATCTAAACTCGGGCAAAGTATGGACTATTATATATTTCTAGAAAGCCCTGGATGTCGACTTTCCAACGCAATTGAAAGTGCGCCATTTGGAGTTCTATAGCTCCAAAAAATCCACTTTGAGTGCAGGGAGGTCAGAATCCAACAACATCTGCAGTCTTTCTTCAACCTCTAAATCTGATTTTTGCTCAAGTCCCTCAATTTCAGCCAGAAAATACCTGAAATCACAGAAAAACACACAAACTCATAGTAAAGTCTAGAAATGTGAATTTTAATTAAAAACTAATAAAAATATACTAAAAACTAACTAAATCATACTGAAAACTATGTAAAAACAATGCCAAAAAACGTATAAATTATCCGCTCATCAACGACCCAGTGCACTTGCTGGTTAGTTGTACGAAGTTGTGAAATAGAATTAACATCATGAACATGCGTATTGAGTTTTTAGCGCTGTTACCAAGGAAGGAATGATCACGATTTCGCACACCAAGTTTTTGGCGCCGTTGCCGGGGATTGTTCGAGTTTGGACAACTGACGGTTCATCTTGTTGCTCAGATTAGGTAACTTTATTTTAATTTTAACCTTTTGTTTCTATTATTCTTATTTTCGAAAAAAAATAAAAAAAAAATTCTTTTTCGTTTTTCCAAATTAATTTTTGAAAAATACAAAAAAAATTTTATAAAATCATAAAATCAAAAATATTTTTCTATTTCTTGTTTGAGTCTAGAGTCAAGTTTTAAGTTTGGTGTCAATTGCATATTTTTAATTTTCAAAAAAACTTTTTTTTTTGAAAATTTCATGCATTGTATTCTTCATGATCTTCAAGTCGTTCTTGGCCAGTCTTCTTGTTTGATCTTCATATTTTCTTGCTTTATGTCTTTTCTTGTTTTTCATATGCATTCTTGAATTCTTAGTGTCTAAAAATTAAAAATCTTTAAGTTTGGTGTCTTGCATGTTTCCTTTTCTTAAAAATTCTTCAAAAATAAAGTCTTGATGTTCATCTTGATCTTCAAAGTGTTCTTGGTGTTCATCTTGACATTCAAAGTGTTCTTGCATGCATTAGGTGTTTTGATTCATAATTTTCATGAATTGTGTCAATTTTATGTTTTTCTCTCTCTCATCATAAAAAAAATTTAAAAATAAAAAAATATATTTCCCTTTTTCACTCATCAAATTCGAAAATTTGAGTTGACTTTTTCAAAATTTTTTAAATCTAGTTGTTTTTATGAGTCAAATCAAATTTTCAATTTAAAAATCTTATCTCTTTCAAAATCTTTTTCAAAATCAAATCTTTTTCAATTTTCTTTTCATATTTTCGAATTCCTTTTTAAAAATTTTCAAAATCTTTTTCATTTTTTTAATGTTTTCGAAAATATTCAAATTAAATTTCAAAATCTTTTTCTTATTTTTATTCCATATTTTCAAATTCAATGCTAACCATTAATGTGATTGATTCAAAAATATTAAGTTTGTTACTTACCTAATAAAAAAGGTTCAATCTTTAAATTTTAAAATCATATCTTTTTGTTTCTTGTTAGTCAAGTAATCAACTTTAGTTTTTAAAATTAAATCTTTTCAATTCCTTATCATATCTTTTTCAATTTCAATCATATCTTTTTCAAAATCAATTTCAAAATTCTTTCTAACTTCTCCCCTAACCTCTTATCTTTTTAAAATTGATTTTCAAATCTTTTTCAATCAATCTTATCTTTTTGTTTCAATCATATCTTTTTCAAAACTGCCCAACTAACTCTCTACCTTTAATTTTCGAAAATTCCTTCCCTCTTTTTCAAAATTTCGTTTTAATTAACTAATTGTTTTAATTTTAATTTAATTTAATTTCAATTTTAATTTTCAAATTTTAAATTTAAATTTAAAATATTTTTATTTTATTTTGTTAAATTTTCGAATTCTTCTCTCATCTCTAATCTCCTTCTGTTTATTTATTCATCCATTAAGACTTCTATCTTCACCCATGTGTTTGGATTCTCATCTTTTCCTTCTTCTATTCTTACTTTCTTCTACTCACATAAAAGAATCTCTATACTGTGACATAGAGGATTCGATATTTTCTTTTCTGCTTTCTTCTTCTTTTTCATATGAGCAGGAACAAGGATAAGAACATTCTTGTTGAAGCTGATCCTGAACCTGAAAGGACTTTGAAGAGGAAGCTAAGGGAAGCTAAAGCACAACTCTCTGGAGAAAATCTGATAGAAATTTTCGAAAAAGAAGAAGATATGGCCGAAAATAATAACAATGCAAGGAGGATGCTTGGTGACTTCACTGCACCTAATTCCAATTTACATGGAAGAAGCATCTCAATCCCTGCCATTGGAGCAAACAATTTTGAGCTTAAACCTCAATTAGTTTCTCTGATGCAACAGAACTGCAAGTTTCATGGACTTCCATTAGAAGATCCCTTTTAGTTTTTAACTGAATTCTTGTAGATCTGTGATACTGTTAAGACCAATGGGGTTGATCCCGAGGTCTACAGGCTTATGCTTTTCCCGTTTGCTGTAAGAGACAGAGCTAGAATATGGTTGGACTCTCAACCTAAAGATAGCCTGAACTCTTGGGATAAGCTGGTTACGGCTTTCTTAGCCAAGATCTTTCCTCCTCAAAAGCTTAGTAAGCTTAGAGTGGATGTTCAGACCTTCAAACAGAAGGAAGGTGAATCCCTCTATGAAGCTTGGGAGAAATACAAGGAACTGACCAAAAAGTGTCCTTCTGACATGCTTTCAGAATGGACCATCCTGGATATATTTTATGATGGTCTTTCTGAATTATCTAAAATGTCATTGGACCATTCTGTTGGTGGATCCATTCACCTAAAGAAAACGCCTGCAGAAGCTCAAGAACTCATTGACATGGTTGCTAATAACTAGTTCATGTACACTTTTGAGAGGAATCCTGTAAGTAATGGGACGCCTCAGAAGAAGGGAGTTCTTGAAATTGATACTCTGAATGCCAATATTGGCTCAGAACAAAATATTGACTCAGCAAGTCAATATGATTTTTCAGAGTCTGAATGGAATGCAAGCTGCATCCAACAGTACTCAAGAGGCATCTTCTGAGGAAGAAGCTTATGATCCTGAGAACCCTGCAATAGCAGAGGTGAATTACCTGGGTGAACCCTATGGAAACACCTATAATCCCTTATAGAGAAATCACCCAAATCTCTCATGGAAGGATCAACAAAAGCCTCAACAAGGCTTTAATAATGGTGGAAGAAACAGGTTTAGCAATAGCAAACCTTTTCCACCATCCACTCAGCAAAAGACAGAGAGTTCTGAGCAGACCCCATCTAGCTTGGCAAACAGTCTCTGATCTATCTAAGGCGACTCTAAGAGTCATGAATCAAACAAGGTCCTCCATTAGAAATTTGGAAGCACAAGTGGGCCAGTTGAGTAAAAGGATCACTGAAACCCCTCATAGTACTCTCTCAAGCAATACAGAAGAGAATCCAAAAGGAGAGTGCAAGGCCATTGAATTGATTACCATGGCCGAACCTACAAGGGAGGAAGAGGACGTGAACCCCAGTAAGGAAGACCTCCTGGGACGTCCAGAGATCAATAAGGAATTTCCCTCTGAGGAACCAAAGGAATTTGAGGCTCATTTGGAGACCATAGAGATTCCATTAAACCTCCTTATTCCATTAATGAGCTCTGATGAATATTCTTCTTCTGAAGAGAATGAGGATGTTACTGAAGAGCAATTTGCCAAGTACCTTGGTGCAATCATGAAGCTGAATGCCAAATTATTTGGTAATGAGACTTGGGAAGATGAACCTCCCTTGCTCACCAATGAACTGAGTGATCTGGATCAACTGAGATTGCCTCAGAAGAAACAGGATCCTGGAAAGTTCTTAATACCTTGTACCATAGGCACCATGACCTTTGAGAAGGCTATATGTGACCTTGGGTCAGGGATAAACCTCATGCCCCTCTCTGTAATGGAAAAACTGTGAATCTTTGAGGTGCAAGCTGCCAGAATCTCATTAGAGATGGCAGACAACTCCAGAAAACAGGCTTATGGACAAGTAGAAGACGTGTTAGTAAAGGTTGAAGGCCTTTACATCCCTGCTGATTTCATAATCCTAGACACTGGGAAGGATGAGAATGAATCCATCATCCTTGGAAGACCCTTCCTAACCACAGCAAGAGCTGTGATTGATGTGGACAGAGGAGAATTGATTCTTCAACTGAATAAGGACAACCTTGCGTTTAAGACTCAAGGATCTCCTTCTGTAACCATGGAGAGGAAGCATGAAAAGCTTCTCTCACTGCAGAGTCAACCAAAGCCCCCACAGTCAAACTCTAAGTTTGGTGTTGGGAGGCCACAACCAAACTCTAAGTTTGGTGTTAAATCCCCACATTCAAACTCTAAGTTTGGTGTTGGGAGGTTCCAACAATGCTCTGAACATCTGTGAGGCTCCATGAGAGCTCACTGTCAAGCTATTGACATTAAAGAAGCGCTTGTTGGGAGGCAACCCAATGTATCTAATTATATTTATTTATTTTCTCTTTGTTATTTCATGTTTTATTAGGTTGATGATCATGTGGAGTCACAAAAACTACTGAAAAATCAGAAATAGAATGAAAAACAGCATTAAAAATAGCACACCCTGGAAGAATGGCTTACTGGCGTTTAAACGCCAGTAAGGAGCATCTGGCTGGCCTTTAACGCCAGAATAGAGCATGAATCTGGCGTTAAATACCAGAAACAAGCAGCAGTCTGGCATTTAAACGCCAGGATTGCACCCAGAGGAAAGCTGGCGTTAAACGCCAGAAACATGCACCATACTGGCGTTCAACGCCAGAAACATGCTATAGACTGGCGTTGAATGCCCAAAACAAGCAAGGAAGTGGCGTTTAACGCTAGAAACATGCTGCAGTCTGGCATTAAACGCCAGGATTACATATATAGGGCATTTTACACGTCTAAAAGGTGCAGGGATGAGAAATCCTCAAACACCTCAGGATCTGTGGACCCCACAGGATCTCCACCTACTTCTTCTCTCCTCTTCACACCTTTCCATAACTCTCTCCCCCAAATATCCTTCACCAATCAACTCAATCACTCTTCCCTATCACCTCTTCACCACTCACATCCATCCTCTCTTCCCCATAAACCCCACCTACCTTCAAAATTCAAAATATTTTCCCTCCCAAACCCAACCCTAAATGGCCGAACCCTAAACCCCTCCCCACTCCTATATAAACCCCTCATTCCCTCTTCATTTTCACACAACAAAACCCTTTCTTCTTCCCCTTGGCCGAAACCATCTCTCTCTCCCTCTCCTCCATTTTTCTTCTTCTTCTACTTCTTTCTTTCTTCTTTTGCTCGGGAACGAGTAACCATTTTAAGTTTGGTGTGGTAAAAGCAAAGCTTTTTATTTTTCCATAACCATTCATGGCACCTAAGGCCAGAGAAACCTCTAGAAAGAGGAAAGGGAAGGCAATTGCTTCCACCTCTGAGTCATGGGAGATGGAGAGATTTATCCTAAGGTCCATCAAGACCACTTCTATGAAGTTGTGGCCAAGAAGAAAGTGATCCCTGAGGTTCCTTTCAAACTCAAAAGGAATGAGTATCCAGAAATCCGACTTGAGATTCAAAGAAGAGGTTGGGAAGTTTTCACCAACCCCATTCAACAAGTCGGGATCTTAATGGTTCAAGAGTTCTATGCAAATACATGGATCACTAGGAACCATGATCAAAGTGTGAACCCGAATCCAAAGAATTGGCTCACCATGGTTCGGGGAAATTACTTATATTTCAGTCCGGAAAATGTAAGGTTGGCGTTCAACTTGCCAATGATGGAAGAAAATGCACGCCCCTACACTAGACGAGTCAACTTTGATCAAAGGTTGGACCAAGTCCTCATGGACATATGTGTGGAAGGAGCTCAATGGAAAATTGACTCAAAAGGCAAGCCGGTTCAACTAAGAAGGCTTGACCTCAAACCAGTAGCTAGAGGATGGTTGGAGTTCATGCAACGCTCAATCATTCCTACTAGCAACCGGTCTGAAGTTACTGTAGACCAGGCCATCATGATCCATAGTATCATGATTGGGGAGGAAGTGGAAGTTCATGAGATCATACCTTAAGAACTCTACAAGGTGGCTGACAAGTCCTCTAATTTGGCAAGGTTAGCCTTTCCTCACCTTATTTGCCACCTCTGCAATTCAGCTGGAATTGACATAGAGGGAGACATCCTCATTGAAGAGGATAAGCCCATCACTAAGAAAAGGATGGAGCAAACAAGAGATCATGGACCTCAACATGAGCATGAGGAGATTCCTCACCATGAAATCCCTGAGATGCCTCAGAGGATGCACTTTCCTCCACAGAATTATTGGGAGCAAATCAACCCTTTCCTAGGAGAATTAAGTTCCAACATGGGACAACTAAGGATGGAGCACCAAGAGCATTCCATCATCCTCCATGAAATTAGAGAAGATCAAAGAGCTATGAGGGAGGAACAACAAAAACAAGGAAGAGACATAGAGGAGCTCAAAAGCACCATTGGTTCTTCAAGAAGAGGAAGACGCCACCCTCACTAAGGTGGACTCATTCCTTAATCTCCTTATTTATTTATTTTATTTATGTTTGTGTCTTATTACATGATCATTAGTGTCTAAGTGTCTATGCCTTAAAGTTATAAATATGAATCCATCACCTCTCTTGAATGAAAAATGTTTTAATTACAAAAGAACAAGAAGTACAGGGTTTCAAATTCATCCTTGAAACTAGTTTAATTATTTTGATATGGTGACAATACTTTTTGTTTTTTGAATGAATGCTTGAACAGTGCATATGTCTTTTGAAGTTGATGTTTATGAATGTTAAATATGTTGGCTCTTGAAGAATAAGGAAAAAGGAGAAATGTTATTTGATAATCTGAAAAATCATAAAAATGATTCTTGAAGCAAGAAAAAGCAGTGAATACAAAAGCTTGCATAAAAAAAAAGAGAGAAGAGAAAAAGAAAAAGAAAGCAGAAAAAGCCAAAAGCTCTTTAAACCAAAAGGCAAGAGCAAAAAGCCAATAGCCCTTAAGACCAAAAGGCAAGGGTAATAAAAAGGATCCAAGGCTTTCAGCATCAGTGGATAGGAGGGCCTAAAGGAATAAAATCCTGGCCTAAGCGGCTAAACCAAGCTGTCCCTAACCATGTGCTTGTGGCGTGAAGGTGTCAAGTGAAAACTTGAGACTGAATGGTTAAAGTCAAGGTCCAAAGCAAAAAAAGAGTGTGCTTAAGAACCCTGGACACCTCTAATTGGGGACTTTAGCAAAGCTGAGTCACAATCTGAAAAGGTTCACCCAGTTATGTGTCTGTGGCATTTATGTATCCGGTGGTAATTCTGGAAAACAAAGTGCTTAGGGCCACGGCCAAGACTCATAAAGTAGCTGTGTTCAAGAATCAACATACTGAACTAGGAGAATCAATAACACTATCTGAACTCTGAGTTCCTATAGATGCCAATCATTCTGAACCTCAATGGATAAAGCGTGATGCCAAAACTATTCAAGAGGCAAAAAGTTACAAGTCCCGCTCATTTGATTGGAGCTAAGTTTCATTGATATTTTAGAATTTATAGTATATTCTCTTTTTTTTATCCTATTTGATTTTCAGTTTCTTGGGGACAAGCAACAATTTAAGTTTGGTGTTGTGATGAGCGGATAATTTATACGCTTTTTGGCATTATTTTTACATAGTTTTCAGTATAATTTAATTAGTTTTTAGTATATTTTTATTAGTTTTTAATTAAAATTCACATTTTTGGACTTTACTATGAATTTGTCTATTTTTCTATGATTTCAGGTATTTTCTGGCTGAAATTGAGGGACTTGAGTGAAAATCAGATTCAGAGGTTGAAGAAGGACTGCAGATGCTGTTGGATTCTGACCTCTCTGCACTCAAAGTGGATTTTCTGGAGCTACAGAACTCCCAATGGCGCGCTCTCAATTGAGTTGGAAAGTAGACATCCAGGGCTTTCCAGCAATATATAATAGTCCATACTTTGATTAAGGATAGATGACGTAAACTGGCGTTGAACGCCAGTTCCATGCTGCATTCTGGAGTCAAACGCCAGAAACAGGTTGCAAAGTGGAGTTAAACGCCAGAAACAGGTTACAAACTGGCGTTCAACTCCAAGAAAGACCTCTACACGTGTAAAGCTCAATGCTCAGCCCAAGCACACACCAAGTGGGCCCCGGAAATGGATTTCTGCATCATTTACTCATTTCTGTAAACCCTAGTAATTAGTTTAGTATAAATAGGAATTTTTACTATCTTTGTAGGGAATCTTTGATTAGTTTTATGCTATCTTAGACTTTTGTGAGGGCTGGCCATTCGGCCATGCCTGAACCTTCATCACTTATGTATTTTCAACGGTAGAGTTTCTACACACCATAGATTAAGGTGTGGAGCTCTGCTGTTCCTCAAAGATTAATGCAAAGTACTACTGTTTTTTCTATTCAATTCAACTTATTCCGCTTCTAAGATATTTATTCGCACTTCAATATAATGGATGTGATGATCGTGACAGTTATCATCATCCTCAACTTATGAACGCGTGCCTGACAACTACTTCTGTTCTACCTTAGATTGAATGGATATCTCTTGGATATCTAATACAGGGGACCGAGTCCGAGTTATTAGTGTCTTCGTGGTATAATTTAGAACCCATGGATGGCTATTCTTGAGATCTGGAAAGTCTAAACCTTGTCTGTGGTATTCCGAGTAGGATCTGGGAAGGGATGGCTGTGACGAGCTTCAAACTCGCGAGTGCTGGGCGTAGTGACAAACGCAAAAGGAATAATCGTATGCTGAAGAAGTTTAATAATCAATCAAGGTAAGCAAGTCCACAACGTTCATTATCACATTCGCATTAGGGTTCCATTTAGTGTATGGTGTGTTGCATGCAAATGCATTCTGCTATGGTTGCTTTCTGTTTCAATCTATTTGAAAAAAGTTATTGTGTCTTCATTTGAAAGTTTCTGAGGGTTCTATGCATTGTGGGTTGATTTTATTTTTGTTTGAAAATTACATATGACTAATAGATATGTAATTTCTGTTTTTCACCATGGAGGAAAGTTTGTAAGGAATGGTGATGGGGGACTTTTTATGTGAATGAAAAAGTAGAAAAATTTCCAGAGATGGACATAGATTTTATCAACTTTGGTGATTTGGTGAAGTTGTATGAGGGTTTAGAATATCCTGGCTACAAGACAATATACTGGTTTGATAGTACAGCTAATGATATAGAATCTGGGTTTCATCGTTTAACAGGGGATAATGAGATTCATGAATTGTGTGACAATTTGATTAGGAATGAAGAAAAAGATGAGTTCCATGTTTACTTTGATCATGTTGTCAATGAACCTGAGTATGTAGAGGAAGCAGGAGACGGGAATGCAGGAACTGGGAATGTTGAGTGCATAAATGTAGATGACATCTGTGATAATCTGATGACATCCTCCTCTGATGACGGCTACGAGAGCACGGAGGATGAATCTTACAAGCATCCACCTCCGGGGTATAATGATGACAGTGATGATGAGAATAGCAGTGGAAAAGAGAAACGTACTAAAAAGAAGAGAAGTATGACTTACAAGGGAAAAAAAGTGGCTGTACCAAAGAGAAAAATGAAAGAGAAGAAGAAGAAGGATCCACTAAAGAGGCAGGATGCACCAAGGAAGAATAGATCGAATATTGGTGAAAAAAGACCCAATGTACAACCAGGTGTTGGGCCCAGTGTAGACCAATGAGCTGGGCCTTCTTTGAAAACTGGTGGGCCTAGTAATGGGCCTGACCAACACTCAAGCTGTACTGATTCAGAGTATGACTATGAATACCATTCAGAGGATTTGCATACCCTGTTTCTTCTGATGAAGAAGCTGAGAAGCAACACTGGCCCGAGTTCAATGATAAGTATGGATTTGGAGAAGGCCACTTTGAAGTAGGCACCAAGTTTGCAACTCTTGATGATTTTAAAGAAGTGGTGAAGGACTTGTTCATATCTGAGGGTAGGCACCTTCAATGGATTAAAAATGATAAAGAAAGGGTTCGGGTGGGCTGCAAAGGAAAAGAATGTCCATGGGTTGTACATGTATCCTACAATAATTCTCTTAGGTGCTTCCAGGTTAAAACTTTTAAATCTGAGCATACATGTGCAAGGGACATGGAGAGTAATGCTGCTGACCAACACTGGCTGAGCAACAAAATTGAAAAAAGGCTAGCTATCCATCTTCAGATGACTAGGAAGGAGGCTAGTGATTTTCTGAAAGATGAGTTTGGGATACATCCTCATGATAAGATGGTTTACATGGAACTAAAGGAGGCAAGAGACAGAATTATCGGAAGTGAGAGTGAGCAATATGGAAAGCTGAGGGATTATCTATTCGAACTCTTACGCAGCAACCCTGGATCTACTGCACTCTTAGAAGTGATACCAATTCCACAATCCCCACCAGTGTTTGATAAGATATATATATATGTTTGGATGCATGCAAAAAAGGCTTCAATAGTGGGTGTAGACCTCTAATATATTTGGATGGATGCTTTCTTAAAGGGTACTTTGGTGGACAGTTACTTTTAGCGATTGCCCAAGATTCTAATAATCATTTCTATACCATTGCTTATGCTGTTGTCGGATCAGAAACAAAGGAGTCATGGAAATGGTTTTTAACTCTCTTACAAGAAGATCTTGGGAATGCAAGTGTGCACGGATGGAATTTTATGTCAGATCAACAAAAGGTTTGTAATATATTTGTTTATGCTTATGTTCTAAAATCTAGTTCATTATGCTTCTATTATGAGGCTTTTGGTTTATAAAATTATGCAGAAATTGAGGGTTGTTCTGTTTCTTACTTTTTTTTACTAAATTGCAATCTTTAAGTTTTATCACATTAGTTAACATTAGTTAGCATTAGTTAACATTAGTTAGCATTAGTTAGCATTAGCCAAGGTTAGTCAGCATTAGTCAATCTTAGTTAGCATTTGTGTAATAACATTAGTTTATTTACGCATTTGATTTAATCCCAAAAGGAGCATCCTGCAAAATCACTAGTTTATTAACATTAGCCACTCTTTAAGTTCTTGAAACATATACACAAAATCATCCATAATGCAAATGTAAATTAATGTGTTTGACTGGAAATCTTTTGAAACACAAAATATGGTGGCGTTGATGTTGATGAAGATGTCTGGGAGCATGTTTTATAAATAAACAACCACTTTTGATAGGGAATTATTTATAAGGAACTTTCCCTGTAATTGAACCCAATCTTGATTTGTGTACTAACATTAGTTTATTTACGCATTTGATTTAATTTTTCAAAAATTTATAAACTTGAGTTAGTGAAACTTACACCAGATTTTTAGCTACAACTAATTAAATAGTTGGTGCTGATCTTTAATTTGGATTGAGGAGCTCTCTTCATATGATAGTGCCATGTTCGTTCTATGAAATAAGCCTTTGGATGAATTTTGATTATATTTGAACTGTACGTATGTGAATTGCTTTTGCTAATGTGTTAAAAGGTTTTTAAATCAATGAACAAGCTTTTACTCTCATTAGCCAAGGCAGGGGCTGCTGTAAAAAAATTTTCACTTGCTGATATGCCTTTTACACTATCGTTGAAGTTGGTGTATTTTCTCTTTTTTGGTGTTTATTCTTCAACGTTCTGTGTATTATGCTACACTTTTAATGCTTTTTTGTTCATTTTGAAATGATATTCTGCTACTTTCAGGGTCTTCTTGAAGCAATGAAAGAGGTGATGCCCGAGGCACCACATTGTAATTGTGTGATGCATATGTGGAAAAACTTCATCAACCGATTTAAGGATCTGCAAGTCAGAGATGTGGTTTGGAAGTGTGCAAGTTGTTCAACCCCTTCTGAGTTTGTAGAGACTATGGAAAAGCTTAAGAAGATTAATGAAGAGACATGGGAGTATCTTACAAGATTTGATCCTCGGGTGTGGGTTAAGGCTTACCTTAACCATGGCCCCAAGGTTGATTCTTTGACAAATAATATGTGTGAATCCTGGAATGCCAAAATAGGAAAGTACAGAGCGAAGCCCATTCTTACAATGTGTGAAGAGTTGCGCTGTTATGTCATGAGGAGAATGACAAAGCATATCACTCTACTATCAGCATATCCTGGAAAGCTTGCTCCCGTACATCAAAAAAGACTTGGCCGATTGATTAGGCCCAACAACAGATGGAATGCAGAATGGACAGGTGATAACAAGAGTTGATGTTGATTTGATGAAGCATACTTGTTCATGCAATATGTGGCAACTAACAGGTTGACTTATTTACTCTTTGATTAAAAACTTGTTTTGCTGAGTAATGTATTCTAGATTGCTTATGTGATTGTGGAATTATAGGAATGCCTTGTGTTCATGCGATTACTGCTATTAGGAAGAAGCATGACAAGCCAGAAGATTATGTGCACAAATGACTTTGCATGGAGTCCATCCATCTGACTTATGCACACTCAATCCAACCAGTTCCCAGTGAAGAATATTGGCATAAAACACGTTATATCAAGCCAAATCCTCCACCCATCAAGAGGCCGATTGGTAGGCCAAAGGCGCATAAAAGAAAGAAGGATCCAATAGAGGATTTGATCCAAGGGGACAAGGTAAGAAAAACATTTCGCATAACATGTAGCAAGTGCGGCGAGAAGGGTCACAACTACAAGACGTGCAAGGGAGCACCATCTAATCCTAACTGGAAGCCTAAAACCAGGAAACCAAAGCACCAGAACTCAAGTAGTCAAGAACTAATGGAACTTCCATTGTCCCAATCTGCTCCAGAGCCTGAGGTAACAAAGCACGTGAGGATTTAGTTGTCCTCGTTAGGAATGATGAAGGATTTATGTGTCTTCAATACAAAATTTAAAGGATTTATGTGTCTTCATTATAAAAGTTAAAGGATTTATGTGTCTTCATTATAAATGTTGTAGGCTAGCCAGAATACACAATAGGCAGCTCCAGCTGAACAAGCATAGGACACTCCAACACATGTAGCATCATTCAGCCAAGCACCAATCAAGACAACAAAACATACTCATTCCAAAACACCAGCTAAATTTAGGCCAAAGCAACCAATCAAAAGACCACCTGCACCAACTACAACTCAGACTAAAGTTGCTCCACCAACTTCAACAAGTGTGACAACAACATCAAGTGGAGGAGTATCAAAGGAGACACTGGCAGCAACAAGTTGTGCCACAACAGGACTATTCAAGTTTATACCAAATCTAGGCTTCAAGAACCAGAAAAAGTGACGTGCTTGTTCCTGACTTATTTTGGAAACAAAAATTAGTTTTTTGCTGCAATAGTTGGTTGTAATACATATTGGCAAACTTTCTTTTAGCCAATTTAGTTGCTTATGAATTAGTATTTTGGAATCCGAGGGCTGATATACCTGCTACAGTTACTTATCCTAAACGTTATTATGTTGTGGTATGACAATATTCCTATGTTATGGTTTAGTTTGAATGAATGAATTATTGTTGATTGAATGAATTATGTATGGCTTGAAAATAAACATTAATTTACACGCATTCTATATCTATTTCAAGCCAACAAGATATGGATAATTCAAATCTTCTTTCTTTCATTTATATTAACTAAAATAGTTAACAGATATAATTCATTACAATCCATATTTTTTTTCATATTTTTCATACCCTAAATAAATAAAGACCAACAACTACAACAATCAAGCCTAGAACTATGACCCAGAAGTTACTGCTTTTCTTGTTCTCTAGGTAAATTATCCTTTGCTCTAGATCAGCCATTCTGTTCTCCAATTCTATCTTCCCAAAATGTTCTTCAACATTTAAGCTCTGATTGTCACTCAATTCTTTTGTTGGCTCCATGCATCCAATTCTTCCAATATGGTCATCAACCCACACAAAAAATTTACAATATGGTTGTTTCACCTAAATCAATTCAGATAGTATGAAAATATGTTGGTAAAAAAAACTCTCAAATTCATCCATATACATGAAAAATTGTGAGCTTACCTTGAAGAATGGGCATCCGAAAAATAGTCTGTCTGGGTTGGTATTTGTCTTTGACATGTAAAATATCGCATACATCCTGCAGAAGCATTTTGGAGCGATGCAATCTTTCTCATCCCCAGCTTGAACTGAACATGGAGCTGCATTTACAATCGAACCTTCCTGTCGTCTGCCACCACCTCCGCGTTGTCTCTTGATTGATGAGCTTCCATCACTGGCCATCAATTTAAGCAACATCACCATGAACAAATCTGAACAACTGCTGCGTATGTTACTTCAGAAAACCCAGTTTAAATCTCATTAGGGTTACCTTCTGAAAACGACGCCATTTTCATCAGTAAGAACCTATTTGTCCTTCAAACTTTTTTCCCCTTCCAGCGTGGCACTGTAACGAACACCTGGACATCATTTCAGCTACGTCAGCCAGTTCCGTTTGATGTGTGAGAGGCAAATAGACGGAAGGACTAAATTGTCCTCCGTTTGTTAAAGTCAAGGACTTTTTTGTATTTAAATTTTGTCAGGAATGTATTTGTCAAAAACTTAAAAAGTCAGGGACCTATTTGTCTTTTTCCCTAAATAATTTATTATTCTCCTTGCTAAATTATATACCCTAATAGTTAAAAAAAGGTAATTTTTTATTATAATATATCATAAATCCTAATAGTTTAGGGTTGGACCTTTTTCTCCTTAATCTTACTTAGTGCATCGATGTTATGGATTACCGAATATTGAGTAGAGCTTGATTTTCTGATTCGCATTCACTTACCTCGTTTTAATTAAGGTTGCGAGAACCGAATCGGTCAACGAACCGGTCATGTGACTGGTTTAATGGTTCAATGATCTAACCGGGATCGGACCGGGGTCGAACCGATTAAATTAAATATACATTAAAATTATTAAATATTTAAATTCAATATTTTTAAACTAATTTTAATTCAATTACAAATTTCAAATATAAGACAAAATTCAATTCTATTCCATTACAAAATTCAATTACAAAATAATTTCAATTAAAAAATATAAGACAAAATTTCAAATATAATCGTAACACAACAAAATTCAATTCAATTACAAATTTCTAAATTCGCCGAATATAAGACCGCCAAAGTATATAATCATATTTTTTTGGAATTCTAATCAGTTAGTTTAATCAACATGTTCTCATTTTAGAATCCAAACTAATCTAAAAACACATCAACCACAAAAGTAATTGAATGAGCTCGAAGAGTGTGAAACAGAGTTACCTGAAATTAAATTCAGAACCAATTCAACATTCAGCAAATTGAATTCAGAATCCATACTCAGAATCACATCAACATTCAACAAATTAAATAATCCAATTTCAAATTCAGAATATGGAATCAGCTCAGAGAGCTCGAAGAGTGTGAGACAGAGTTACCTAAAATTAAATTCAGAACCAATTCAACATTCAGCAAATTGAATTCAGAATCCATACTCAGAATCACATCAACATTCAACAAATTCTAGCATGTTTGGTTTAACATTCAACAAATCAAATAAATAATCCAATTTCAAACTCAGAACAGAGACTCAGCTCAGAATCTTCAAAATTAGTTGGAAAAAAGATGAATGGCGAAGACAGAATGAGCTCGAAGAGTGCGAGATAGAGTTACCTAAAATCAGAGGAGAAGAGAAGGGGCGGCAACCAAAACGGCGAGGAGGGAGCAGCAACAACCCACGGCGAGGAGTGGAGCAACGAGGACCCATGGCGAGGAGTGGAGCAACGAGGACCCATGGCGAGGAGCGGAGAAGCAGCGACGGCGAGAGAGCTCGAAGAGGGACCTTGAGCTTTGACAAAGACAAAGAGAGGGATAGAGAGAGAGAGCGCTTGAAGACGACAGCCACGGTCAGTACCGCCGGCGGCCAAGGAGAGGAGATCAATGGTGGAGAAGGTGGTGGCTAGGGCTTCTAGTGGGTTCAATTTGGGATTTTGCTTGAATACTGAATAGTGAGGGAGAAGGGAGAGGGGGCTGCGTTTTGCTTAGCGTTTAGCCTTTCTTTTCGTTTTTTTTTTAAAAGAGACAAAACGACGCCGTTTATCATTATTATTTTTAAACAAAAAAACCGCTAAAAAATCGGACGGTTCTCCTGGTTTATCGATTAATTGTCGGTTTGACCAGTTTTTCACCAGTTTTGTGTCAAGCGGTTTTTGACTTCACCCGAACTGGCTAGGTGATCGGTTCTCAGTTAATCTGGTTGAACCGATCGGTCCGATTCGGTTTTCAGAACTATAGTTTTAATAACTCTCGAACTTTAATCATATTGCAATACAGTATTTCCTCTCAATTCTAATTCAAACTAATACATAGTTACGAGAAGCAAAAATTCGAAATCCACTTGTTCGACCTATCTAACCTGCCAAAAAAATTGATTGGATCAGAAATATTTACCCTCCAAAAAATATAGTCCACTTAAATTGTACCGCTCAACTAGCAGGTCAGATAGAACGGGACAGGAAAATCTAATGATCGTTCGCTTATTTGATTTTTTGTTTAAATCTGCCAAAAGCCCATACAACCCAAAAAGTCTATAATACTCTGCTTTTACCCCAAAAATAAAAATATTAAATAAATAAATAAATAAAACACTCCCTTTGATAAGAAAAAAAATCCTCCCACAGCAAAGAACAAATATGGGTACACTTACAACTATGATTCTGAAAATCGAATTGGCTGATTCGATTGGATCAACCGAAAATCGATCCGATTAACTTAAAAAACCGTTTGACAAAAAATTAGTGTGAAAACCGGTCGAACTGACGGTTAATTGGTGAACTGCGACCCAGATTTTGAAGGCTCACCGGTTTGGATCCATACGCCTCAAAACGTCGTTTTGTGTTGTTTTTTTTTTTTTTTTTCTAAAAAAAAGCACAGATCAGAGAAAGAAGACCACCACGCCCCTTTCTCTCTCGGTGTCTCGCTCACATAAAACCAAAATACCCTTCTCAGAGCAGCCATCACCCACCAGCCATCACAAACTCATCACCCAACCAGTCAAAGAGGTCGCCGAACCCTTCTCCTCGTTGCGGGTGCCGTCATCGCCTGTGGAAAGGTCTGCTCGGTCCTCTTCTCATCGTTCGTCTTCTCCTCGCCGTCGGACGAAGGTCCGCGTCGAGCTCGTGGCGTCGCCGTCGTGAAGGATTGCTGGGTCCATCGGTCGTCGTCTCTCCGAGCTCTGTCTCGCTCTCTTTGTCCCAGCTCACTTCCCTGTTCGAGCTCTCTCTCACTCTCTCTGTCCGAGCTCACTTCCCTTCTCTCCGTCACTTCCTTCTTCCCTTGCCGCCGGTAAGCACTTCTAATTCAATTTATTTTTGCTTGTTTTGAGTTGATTTTGTGATTCAATTTGTTAATAATTCTGATCTGTGATTCTGAGTCTGAGTTGCTGGGATCAATTTATTTTTGCTTGTTTTGAGTTGATTCTCTGATTCAATTTGTTAATAATTTTGATTGTGTGATTCTGAGTTCTTGGGTTTTATGATTCTGAGTTTGGACTTATTTTTTCTGTTTTTGGATTCTCGACTTTGGATGCTAAGTTTTCTTGAATACCATGGATAACCGTAAATTTGCCAAGCCCTTGAAGTTGATCCTGGAAAATTTTGAATCCAAGGATAATTTTGATGATGATGCTGTTGTTGATCAACAAAGTGAGATTTTTGAGTTGTGGAAGATGGTTATGGATAGGTTTGCTTTGCCATTATTGATTGATCTTTGTGACAAAGCTGGATTGGACCCTCCACCGTGTTTCATGTCCACACAGAACTTAAGATGATGATTTCGGAGCGTTCTAGTGTTGTTGTGGCTAGGGTGGCTTGCTTGTGTACAGAACTGCGGTACCTGTCTGGGAATAATGACCTCTGGAAGAAGATGTTTGAGGAGGAGTTCGGGGAAGCTGGGAGTATAGTGAAGTTCTTTAAGGATTATTTTGCTTTACACTGGGAATCAAAGAAGAGATCGATGCAACTGGTTTTTTATGCATTATTCCCAGCACGGAGAGATTTTAATCCTTTTGGAAATTTTTTATTGTGTTTAATGATAAAATATGGATAAGTTATTATGTGAAATTACAAAATTTTGAATTTTATTAGTTTAGAAATCATTGAATTCAGATGTTTGAAATTGTATATTGAATTTTTAATAATTTTATTGTATATCTAACTAAACCGGTTCGATCATGGTTGGACTACGGTTGGACCATTGAACCATTGAATCCGTCACTTGACCGGTTCAATGATCGGTTCGGTTCTCGCAACCTTGCTTGCACCACACCAAACGGCCCCCTCTCTTGTCATTTAGCTCTCATCCTCACTTCCTCAGCCACGAAGCCTGCCGGCCAGGCGTCTGCTCCGAGCCTTCTCCGAAGACGACTTCAGTTTCTGCTCCAGACGCAAGCTCCATCGACGCTGCCGCCGAAGACTCCGCTCCATCTTCCATCTCCATTGCCGAAGACTCCCCTCCTATCCAGCCTCCAGCAACATCGACGTTGCCGCCGCCAGACTCCCCTCCATCCGTCCTCTGTACATCTCTGCTTGGATCTGAGACTGCCCTCAGCTGGTAAGCCCTCCCATCCAACCTCCAGCTCCCTCGATGGCGGCACCGTCAGCCTCCCCTCCATCCCTCCTCTACTCCACCCCCTCTGTCTTCTGTGTTCTACTGATATTGCTGGGATCTGTGTTGGATTAAATTTTCAAATCCACAACAATTTGATGATAATTGTAGATTTCAATTTGTTAGTGTGTGTGTGTCTATATATAGTAAAATTTTAGTTATGGATGTGGTGAATTAGAAAACATTTTGGCAATTATTAGGGGAATTAATCATTTTTCTATCTGATATCATATTTGCAAATCCCATGCATTAAATCGGAAGCTTCTTTAATTGTTTTGGTGATTGATTGAATATTTGGTTGTGATTAGTTAGCAGAATAATGGCAGAAGATCTGGTTCTAGATACTGCAATCAGAGACTGGGTGCTGATCCCTCTCTCTGTGGTTATGGTTCTAATTGGTGTGCTCCGGTATTTTGTCTCTAAGCTTATGCGCTCTTCCCAAACCCCTGATGTCAAAATTGTCAAAGAAGGGTAATTCCCTCTCCCCATTCAACACTATTATGTAGCTTTTTTCTTTTTGAATTATCTTTAGTGTAACATCAGGGTGATTTT
This sequence comes from Arachis hypogaea, assembly GCF_003086295.3. Taxonomy (NCBI): domain Eukaryota; kingdom Viridiplantae; phylum Streptophyta; class Magnoliopsida; order Fabales; family Fabaceae; genus Arachis; species Arachis hypogaea. Next base: position 108,845,457 of record NC_092051.1, on the reverse strand, counting down.
CTGGTGATATTTATTAAGGCAAATGATGCTTAGAGCTCGGAACCTGCGTGCCGGAGCGAATTTTATTCCAGCGAAGGCTTTCCGTGCCCGCAAGATTTACTTTTGTAACGAGGTTTGTTTACTCAAATTCCATATGGTTTAAATGTGTACTATTATCTTGATTGGGGGCAGTCCTTTTGTCATTTTCTTTGTTGATCGTGCCAAAATTTGTTGATATGGAACGTTAAGTGATACTACAACACACACATAGGAATCTTAATTGACTATTAGAATGATAAGTTTATGAAATTAGATCAAATCAAAACCTAATTGAGAGGAGAACTTGAGGCATTGGAATCTCTCAATTTGGGGTTGATTTGATCTAATTTCATAAACCTATCATGTTAGTTGCCAAATAGGACTACTAGGTGTGTGTTGTGGTGTCACTTAACGTGTTATATCAACAAATTTTGACGCCGTTAGCAACGGAAGTGGCGGAAGGACTAAAATGATTAACTTAAAATCTTTGAAGAACGAATTTGATTAACTGAATCTTTCGGGACTAATTTGGAGAATGAGTGATCTTTACTAATTTGACCATTTACTTTTTGGTGCATTTACTGTCTGTTGTGGGGCAAGTAGTTAAAATCTAGATTTTACATAAAATCGAAGGATAACATTGAAAACGTAAAACATGAAATTGTAACATGATTCAAATTGTAAAATCATTTGATTTAATGGAAAATTTCAGAATCGATTGACTTGATCAAAATAGTAATATAATTTTAAGAGTTAAGTCAAGAATATAACCACTTATATTGTGCGATTTTAAGGGCACGATCTTATTTGCTTTTGCTCGAACTTTGTTCCTCTGATCCGCGCTGGATATTTGAGGAATAAATCTGAATTTTCATTTGACATATTTACAACAGTCTAAAATTCTTTACAAGTTAATAACCCTAAACTAATTGTTACTTTTATATTTGTTGAAGGAAAATGGGCTGTTGTTTGTTCCAAAGGGCCAAGCGCAGAATCCGCAGGCTCAGATGTTCTCCGATCCAAACATGGCCATGGATATGATGAAGAAAAACCTTTCTATGATCATTCCTCAGGTGTAAAAATTAAATTTACATAGCATTTTGGATAGGATATTGGATTGCACTCCTTACATGTTACGAATGCTATTTATAAGATGTTGTAATAACTTTGTTGTTTCCTCTTGTTCCACAGACTCTTACCTTTGCTTGGGTGAACTTTTTCTTTTCTGGTTTTGTAGCAGGTAATTTTTTACACTTTGCTCTCCTTCCTAATTTCTTCCCCACTCGGCAATTCTTCATTGATTGGAATCTTTTTTCTGTGTGTACCTCTGTATGTTTCTCGAGTGTTTTTGTCTATATAAATTGTCTTAAGCTGTAATTTGAACTTTTTCGTCATTGTTAATAACTATGCATCTGCCATTTTACATAGCACATACATTTCATTCCTTATGTTAGTGCCATAGAATCACTAATTTTGTTTTGTTAAATGTTTATCTCTCTTGCAGCCAAGATACCCTTTCCTCTGACACAGAGATTTAGGTCGATGTTACAGAATGGAATAGACCTAAGCACAGTAGATGTTAGCTATGTTAGCAGCCGGTCCTGGTAATTTTCATTTTAATGGAACTTGTGAATCCCCCCTCCCCCCTTTTTTTTTTTTCTCCACTGGATGTATTCATCTACTTGTTTCACTCAAGTTTAACTGCTGTGATCACATTTTAGGTACTTCCTCAATTTGTTTGGATTACGAGGATTGTTTAGTCTCATCTTGGGGGAGGAAAATGGTTAGTTATGGTTTGAAAACTGGGTACTTTTATATATGTGCTTTTAGTTATATCCTCTATTTCTTGAATTTGATTTTTTTTTAAATAATATATTCTGCATTTTTTTCATTATTTTTCCAAATTTTAGATAAGAATGATCACTAACTAGAATGCTGATGTGTTGTTTTTTCTACAGCTGTGGATGATACACAACGTATGATGCAAATGGGTGGATTTGGAATGGACCCTTCAAAGGTACACACGAGTGACTTTATAGGTTTTCATTAATGAGAATATCAATCTTTACTCTCTTGTCAAATATGATTTCTTTTTTTTTTTTTCACTTTTTTATGTTTATGGCATTTCAAATTGAATTCTTCCTCCCCTTCTTTTGGATATTTCTAACCAAAAATGATAAAATCTGGCATATACATTTCGTGTTTTCTTCCTGGGGGAAGGGGTGGAATTGTGTGTGTGTGTGTGTGTGCGTGTGTGTGGTGTCATCATTATGTAATTTGAACCATGTGTTAAGAGAAGAAAAACAGAAGTGGTCTATGCCCAAGGACTTGGGTAATCGGTAGTGTTATGGTTGTGCTTCAATGATGAAAATGGGAAAATAAATTGAATATAGCAAGGTGTAATTGGGAGTCGAATGAATATGCAATCTAAGTCTTTTCCCCCCCTAAAAATTTTGTTTGCAGGGCTTGAGTGCTGAGAAAGACAATCTTGACATAACACAACATGATTGGGCCTTACCAAATTTCGAGCAACGTGCTGAAGCTGTGTTAAGGAAAGTTGTCAATTGATCAATGTTATGCAATAGGGAGTTTAGTTGCTTGCATTAACAGGAGGATACGAGCCAAACTGTATAACCATAGCGAAAGATGTTGCTGATCGTGTTGAAGCTATTAGTGTATTTTCAAAGCCAAGACCTTTCATTATTATTAGAAAGCACTGATAACCAGAGATTAAATTACACATTAGTTGCATATTTTTTTTTCTGAATGTCCATAAGCATGAGAAACATAAATTTTTCCCGTGAAACGTTCAACTTTGTACCGTGTTTTAAAGTCATACTACTACTGTCTTTATCCATAACATGCTGGCTTGATGCACTAACTTTATTTGTGGATATTATTATTATTGTTCCTATTTTTGGATTGGCATGGAAAATTGGGAAATATTATTATTCCTATTATTGTTCCTATTCAAGTACCTCGCCTGGCTATGAGAGTGTATATATTACAGCCGTTTGAAATACACCCTCGTCGCAGTGAACAGTGCCTCTTCCCTCTTATTTGTATTTAACAACCAACAACTGGGTAGGGATAAGGTATTTGTATTACCTCTTCTCTCTTATTTTTGAGTTATTCTATTTGCTGCACATATCGAAGGCTTGTAGACGTTTATTCCACTCTCTATGAGCTCAAAACTTGTGCTAAATCAATTCTCAACACCTACTTCTATCGGATCTTCTTGCTCTTGTGCATTGAGGATTGTTTCGAGCTTGATGAAACATTATTGGATACCCTTTACTATTTTGAACTGTTTTGGGGTATGGTTTTCTCTTAGGATTCGATGTTTTGTTTGTATTTTTATTTTTACCTTCAGAAAGGGAAAACCTTTGCAAGCAAATGAATCGTGTGAATTTGATGTTTTTATTCAAATCACTTTTCTATTGTGGACGGTCTTGTGCTGATTAGCTCTTCCTCACATCAGTGCATAACATAAACATAAGCTATATCGACTCATGGCATCGTGTCTCTTGGTTGTGGCAAACATTTAAATTGCCGTTCATCTACCAGTACAAGTCGGCACAGTTGGATAAGAGTGTGTGTCATTTAGCCATCTTTTCTCGATTTGATTTTTCCTGGAGGATGAGATTGGAATTTGTTTGAAAGGGTTATCCACTTTGTGTGCCTTTGTCATGCTTGAGGGATTAATCATTGGATTTTCGACTTGCTAGATATTCTTATGAAAAAAAAATTGCTATTCATCTTAGTACATAAATTTAAGTATAAAAATAAAAAGATACAGTATTTGCACTAATTTTTTTCTTTATGGGATAAAAAAAATCTTAAATCTCCTTTCACTTGTCAATAATTTTTATAAATTTTAGGGTAAAGGGTATTTTTTTTCTAATATTTGCGATATTTTTTAAAAATATTCTTAATGTTTAGTTGTATTTAACTTTGTCTATAACGTTTTCGATTTGTGTGAAAAATACTTCTAGACGTTAACTCCATATAAAATGTTAGGAATAAAATTGAAATTTTTAGGGATAGTTTTGATACAAATCGTAAATATTAGGGTCAATGTTGGGACAAAATTGAATGAAATTAAACGTTAGGGATATTTAAAAAAAAATCTTAAACGTTAGAGACGCAAAAATATATTTTACCCTAATTTTTAATACTAAAGTAAATCATGTAATGAAAATATACACAAGTGATATATATAAATCATTAAAATTTAGAGTGATGCTATATGTACAAATGCTCTTGTAATCTAGTTCAACCAAATTAATGTAAAGTCCAACAAAAAAAAAAAAACGTCCAGCAAAAAAAAAAAACTCATGTGTACGTCACTATTATACAATTTTTCATACTTTGTGCAGGACACAAATTTCTTTTGGAGAGAAAAAATTTTTATTAATATAGCACACAAATTTTGGAAACATAGCACACAAGATTTTGTACATAACAAATTTATTGATATAGTACATAAATTGTTGCACATAACACATTTTTGCTATGAATGTATTTTGTTAGTTGGATGAGTCAATGTTCTGGATATGTATTCCTCCAAAAAATTTTATGCTATGCACCAAGATTTTTGTGCTGTATGCCAAAATTTATGTGTTGTACATAATTCATTGGATATATAAATTTATATATAACACAAAATTTTTTACATATAGTACATAAATTTCTGTGTTGCAAATCAAAATTTATGTGTTATGCACCATTGTGCTCATACACCAAAATTCATGTGTTGCACATAAATTTTTGCACATAGCACACAAGTATTTTGTTAGTTGGATGAGTCAATATTTTGGGTATGTAATCTTCTAAAGATTTCTGAGCAACAAATTAAAATTTATGTGCTATGCATATTTTATTAATTGGGAGAAAAAGATGAAGATGAAGAGGACGATGATGAAGATAATAAAAGAGGATGAGAAGGAAAAAAGAGAAAAATAAATTAAACAACAAGCAGTGAAGGCAGCGACGATGACAATCACGTAGAAGAATTTGAAAATCGATCGGTTGAACCGGTCCAATTGCAAACCGAACACTAATACAATTTGATCCACTGCCAAAAAGCGCTCAATTGAAAACTGTTTCTGAACCGTTGAACCGTGCAGGAACTGGCCGGTCAGACCGAACTGGGACCCAGCCGGTTCTGATGAAACGTCGCCGTTTAAGGTTCTGTGCCTAGGGATTAAAAAATCCTCCTCCTCCTCGAGCCGTTTCTGATTCCCCCATTCGTCGGACTCTATCTTCTCTCAGCTCTCAACAGTAGGTTACAGCCTCTGCCACCGCCGCAAGGAAAGACTCAGCGCTGCCGCCGTCCATTGCGCTCAGGGGCCACCGTCGCAGGGAGTGAGAAACTGCCGTCGTTCGCCGCGTTGTCGTCGTGCTCCAAGTCTCCCCTGTTCACTCTCACGGTCTCACCAATCACAGCTTCTTCCTCAGGCTCGGTGTCCGTCGTTGTCTTCTTCTGCTCACCCCTGCTTCATATGGCTGCCCGTGGTGGCTCCGTGGACTGTGGTAACTATGAAGATTATTGCTGCTGCAGAAATTATTAGAAGCACTAAAACCCCAACAACTGATGCTACATTGCTACTACAGGAATAGCTACATTGTTTTTTCTTCTTCTCGATTATTTTGATGCGTTGGTTGCATGATGATGCAAAACTATATAGGTACGGATTTTGTCCCACAATAGCATTTTCAGATTAAAATAAAATGATTAACATTAGATCAAGAATTAAGAATATCTTTGATTACTAGTCATTAGACACTATAGACTTTGGATTTTGGATTATTTGCTATTAACTAAGCATGCATGCTTCAATGATAGTGAACCTTTAATTTCTTTGATCTATCATGGAGTTCACTGGGAGTAAACCAGTGAAGTTATTCACTTATTCTCCAAGTTTCTGCTAAAAAAGAAATAACTATGACACCCTTTTTTTTTATAACCAATTAAAATGTACTTATCATCTAAACAGGTGATTAACTTATAAAAGTTTCAGTGATTGTAGCTGTGTCAGAAAATAAGGTATAGATCAACTTAAGCTATTATTTGATTAATCACTGTTACGTCAACTAACAAGTAATTGTGTGCAAAGTTTAATGTTGTCAATTTCACATTATGCTTAATACCAACAAACCTCACTTTTTGACTTAAATTTAAGTGTTTGATACTATACAATTTGATTTATTGGTTAAGAAATCACCTTATAAAACCTTTGGGATGCTATACTTTAAAACTGAACTTGATTAGCCAAATAAAGTGGCAACAAACATGCAAAACATGAGTATATGTATCCTTGATAGTACATTTTGCCATAAGTTGGTGCTTAATACTCTTATTGTATCACAAAGCTCTTACACTTATAACTGAAGTTAACACTTTATTTTTTGTCTGATCCAGAGTGCTCTTAACTAAAGTAAGGGTTAAGTACTGAAATCGTCCCTAAGGTCTGGGCTGAAAATCAAAATTGTCCCCGGCCTTTATTCGTTATTAAAATCATCCTCAACGTTACAAAACGTTATAAAATCGTCCTTTTCCACTTCAATTTTATTTTTTTACCATATTACCCTTCATTATTAATAAAAATAATTTAAAATAATATTAAAAAATTAAAACAAACCCCCCAAACTCCCACCCCTCAACCCTCCGCCCTCCCCTCCCTCCCGCCTCCCCCTCAGCCCACTCCCGCACCCCCACCCCTCAACCCTCCCCCTCCGCCCTCCCTCACTCCTCCTGCCTCCCCCCTCACCCCCACCCCTCAACCCTCCCCCTTCGCCCTACTCCCTCCCTCACTCCCTCTCGCCTCCCCCTCAGCCCACTCCCTCACCTCCACCCCTCTCCCCTTCGCCCTCCCCCTCCCTCACTCCCCCCTTCGCCCTCCCTCCCTCCCTCACTCCCTCCCTCCTCCCCCTCAGCCCACTCCCGCACCCCCACCCCTCAACCCTCCTTCTCTGCTCTCCCTCACTCCCTCCCGTCTCCCCCCTCAGCCCATTCCCGCACCCACCCCTCAACCCTCCCCCTCCGCCCTCCCTCAACCCTCCCCCCTCAGCCCTCCCCCCTCCCTCACTCCCTGCCGCCTCCCCCCCTCAGCCCACTCCCTCACCCCCACCCCTCCCCCCTTCGCCCTCCCCCTCCCTCACTCCCCCCTTCGCCCTCCCTCCCTCCCTCACTCCCTCCCGCCTCTCCCCTCAGCCCACTCGCTCACCCCCCCACCCTCCCCCTTCCTGTAACATCCCTCACCCCACTCCCGTAACCCCCTCCCTCAGCAACAACAATAATCAAAACTCAGCAACAATTCAGAAAAGATTCAGAATTCTACAACAAAAATCCAGTTCACAGAAGAAGAAGAAGAAGAAGAAAAAGAAGAAGAAGAAGAAGAACAGTGGCGGATCACAGGCGGCAGGGCGGCGGTGGCAGCGAAGATCCGCGGCGAGGACCCTTCCCCTTCCCCCTCTTCTTCCCGAAACCCCCCTCCCCCCTCTTCTCCCTTCGCGTTCCCTTCCCCCTTTTCCCGAGGAGCAGAGCAGTGAAGATCGGCGGCGACAGCGAAGAGCGGCGGCGCACGGCAACGAAGAGCGGCGGCGGTAATGAAGACCGGTGGCGGCGGTGAGGAGAGAAGAAGAAGAAGAAGAAGAAGAAGAAGAAGAAGAAGAAGGTGGTGGTGGTGCGGTGCAGCAGGGCGGCAAGGCGGCGGGCGGCGGTGCGGTGGTGCGGCGGTCCCCTTTCCTCCCCCCTCCACCCCCGCCCCCTTTTCCTCGCCCCCCTTTCTTTCTCTCCCCACCCCCTTCTCTGATCTTTCCTTTCTTTTTTTTTATTTATTTTATATTTATTTTATTTTATAATTATATTTATTTTATTTTATAATTTTTTTAATGAGGGGTAGTTTGGTAATAAAAAAAATAAAATTGGTAAAAAGGATGATTTTAAAGCGTTTTTGAACGTTGAGGATGATTTTAATAACGAAAAAAGGCCGGTGACGATTTTAATTTTCAGCCCAGACCTTAGGGACGATTTCAGTACTTAACCCCTAAAGTAACAATAGACCTTGTTTTAAACTTATAATTGGATCATTTTCTATTACTTTTTGGATGGTGATTGGTGTTGCATTATTATCTTTACTTTAAGAATTTAGAATTGTATGGAAAGGAAAAACTGCTCTTACATTTATCTGGGATATTAATTTTGATTTCGACATAGTTTATTTATTCAAGCTTTAGCTTTTAGGTTAACTCATATCTAGTTATGATTAAATTAAAAATGTATGATTTTTCTAGTCAGAAGTAGGGGAATACAATTTTAAGTTTCTAGCACAAAATAAAAATAGACAAAAAATAAAATTGAAGCCTTTTTCTTAATTACTGTGTTTTTATTTCTTCTTGTTTGTTCTTAATTTTGGTTACAATTTGATCTAGCTGTAGGTCACAATTTTCAACTCAGCGGGGCTATCTTCACTTTCGACCATATATGAAGAAGGAAAAGAATTCTATAAAAGCTTTCTAACAGCATTCAGTTATTTGTTATCAAAATTGGAAACCTTGGACAATGATTCTTTAGTGTTTTATTTATAATTTATTTATTATTTTATTATAAAATAATTTTTTTGGTTGGACCAATAAAATAATGAACCAATAATTAGAGTATTTTGATGACCGGTCCAATTTTCAGAATCTTGCAGAAGTTTGTCCTATAAACGGCTTTGTTTAAATTTTAATTTTTTTTTCATTCAGGTAGCATTTGTTTTGAGGCATTGAGAGAAAAATTGAGAGACTGAGAGATAGAGTCCCTCATACATGATTCAGCAGCCCCTTCACTCACCACCATCAGCCCTAGCAGCCACCGTCTCCATCGCTGAACTGCTCTCCTCGGCCAGAGGGTGTCGTCGCTGAGAGATAGCGTGCCAAAAGTGTGGTCTCTGCAGTTCGGCCCTCTTCTCACGTCACGAAGGTCTGCTCGGGCCTCGGAGCTCTTCTCCTAGCCGTGGCATCTCTCTCTCTTCAAGCTCTCTCTCCGAGCTCACTGTCTCACTCTCACCGCGAACGTCTCTCCTCGCCGTCACCTCTGTTACACTGCTCGGCAGTCACCTCCTCGCGAACGCCTCTGCTGGTTGGTCGTCTTCTCTTTTCCGGTAAGCACTCCTTCCCTTTTCCGGTAAGCACTCCTCCAGATCTCCACTGCTTCTTCACTCTTCAGTAGTTGATTTTTCTGAAATAATTTTGTTAATTTTGTTGATTATTAGTAGTATCTTGTTTTTGTTTGTCCCAGAATAGTTGGTTGTGCATTCTGGGAACTTTGATTTCTTTTATTTGAAAGGAAGAAACGATGGTTTTTGGGCAAGTAGTTGTTGGACCTCCTGGCTCAGGCAAAACAACTTACTGCAATGGTTGGCTCAGTTCCTCAATCTTATTGGAAGGTTAGCCTGACTCTTTAGGGGGAACAGGAATGAATACATTGCTTCGCTAGTTGGATTAATTTTACGTTTTCTACTAATGTGGGTCTTGTATTAACCTTGTATATTTTCTTTGTGATTGCAGGAAGGTTGCTATTATCAATTTGGATCCTGCTAATGATTCATTACCATAACCTTCTCTATCTTCGATTTTTATTGTCCAAAGTGTTCCATTTTAGTTGTATGATCCAATTGATGTGTTTTCCGTTAATATAAAAATATAGCTATGATGTGCTGTGAACATTGAGGAGCTTGTGAAACTCAGTGATGTAATGGCAGAACATTCTCTTGGTCCAAATGGGGGTAAGCCTAATACTTACATAGCTTTTCATGTTTAATGTGTATTTTTTCTTAAACTGAATTCTATCTGTTTTATGTACTGCAAAGTGTAAACAATTGAATTGTGTGATGGGCTGTTTGAAGTGTAGACACAGGACGAATGTTTTCTAGATTTTTGTCTTTCTGGAAGCATGGATTCCAAGAAATCTAAGTAGTTGCTTAGTGTGCAAGTCAATGGTTCTAATAAAATGTTATGTGGATATGTTGCACTACCTAAATCCTAAGTTTAGGGTTTATATCATACAGTCTCAGGCTGCACATTTTGAAGTTTCTTGTCTTTTACAAGCAGGTCTTGTGTATTGTATGGATTATATGGTTAAAATATCGACTGGTTGGAAGCAAAGTTGGAACCACTTCTAAAAGGTTGGTTTGCTATTATACCATATTGTATAGATCTAAATGCTAAAAAATAAAAATTACTGGCATTATTCTTAGTAGACTACAACCTGCAATTATCTTGCTTTGTAATGGCTTTTATTTACTCATGTGCCACCTTTTTCGGAACTTATTATCAAAATACCATCTTTTTATAGCTATTACCCAAATGCCACCCTTTTACCACAGTGACAATTGATTTGCTATTTTATTTTTAATTATGATTGTTTATAATAATATAGGAAGGGTGGCATCTGAGTAATTAATGTCAAAAGAGTGACATTTTGGTAATAAGTTTCTGAGAATGTGGTAAATTCTGTTATCCATAGTGGACTGATAATAGTATTAACATTTCAGATCACTACCTACCCTTTGATTTTCCTGGCCAAGTGGAACACTTTTTTCTTCACTCAAATGCCAAGAGTGTTATCATGAAACTCATTAAGAAATTGAACCTAACAGTATAGATCTTTTCTTTTCTTTGTGATATCTAATTGTGTGTCAATTTGAGAACTTATTCACATAAATGTCTTGTCAAAAATTGATTTAATTGAGAGCTATGGGAGGCTAGGTACGGAAATTACCTTTAGTATTTGCAGTTTAAATATATATTTGCTGATGCTGGTTATATTTGGCAAATTTCAGCACTAACTTTGTGATTTGACTGTTGCAGCCTTTAATCTTGATTTCTATACAGACATAGAAGACTTGTCATATTTACAATATCATCTTGATCAGGATCATCGCTCTGCTAAATACAGGTGGGATGTGTTCTTGGAGATTCTTTTACCTAATAGCATGTTTTGGATTCTAATATAATTGGTGTTTTGTGACTGTTGTTTAAAACTTTTGAATTTCAGATAAATTCTGACTGAAATTGAGGAATTTTGGAAAAGCCTGATTCAGAGACAGAGAAAGGACTGCAGATGTTGTTGGATTCTGACCTCTATGCACTCAAAGGAGCATTTTTGGAGCTACAGAAGTCCAAATGGCGCGCTCTCAACGGCATTGGAAAACTAACATCCAGGGTTTTCCAGCAATATATAATAGTCCATACTTATCTCTGGACTCAAAGGTCCAAAACTGGCGTTCAATGCCAGCTACCAACCTTATTCCTGGCGTTGGATGCCCAAAAGAGAGCAGTTGGCGTCCAACGCCCAAAAAGGGAAGCAAAGTGGGCGTCCAACGCCTAAAAGGGAGTACCAACTCGTGGAGTCATCCCAAGCTCAGCCCAAACACTCACAAAGTGGGCGCAGGAAGTGGATTTTCGCACTATCAACCTAGTCTATCTTATTTCTGTAATCCTTAGTCATTAGATTAGTATTTAAGGAGGAGATCACCCATGTTTAGGATTGTTACGATGGGTAACCGGAGATTAATGGACTGGACTCGTGGGGTTAGCCCAATCGTCTGAGGATGGAAGCCTCCGAGCAGGTCTGCGTTTGAGGGCCTCCATCCGACTTGTATGCGTGAGAGAATGGGGGGTGGTACCTGATGCGTGAGCATCTTTCATATCTTTTCTTAGTGAATTTGCATTTAATTTGTTAAGTTTTATCAATAATTTATTACCTTTCAGCCACTATGGATGCTACTTTGAGTCTTGTGCAATTTTGTTTGCATTCGGATGAATTTGATAGAGTTTCTGCAGAGAAAGAGAAGAAAACAAGGAGCTGACCAACGAGGAGCGACGTGTGCGCGTGTCTGACATGTACGCGTGATTTGGAGCTATTCATGGCGACGTGTGTGCGTACTTGGCGCGTACGCGTGACACGTGAAAAAGGCCATCGACGCGTACGCGTGACTGACGCGTACGCGTGACATGCGCGACATGCAGAATTCGCAGAAAATGCTGGGGGCGATTTCATGCCGAGTTTTGACCCAGTTTTCGGCCCAGAAACACAGACTAGAGCCAGAGGATAGCAAAGACTCAAGAGAGATTCACACAAGAATGGCTGTGCCCACTTAAAGTTAAGCGTGGACCCTACAATGTAAGTGGTCTCCATCCATCAATTGAAGACATGCTGATCGTTTTAATTAATTCTGATTTAAACTTTAATTTTTATTTTAAAAATAGGAAAATATATTATTTTAGTTTTTGAAGACAGATTTTAAATTAATTAGGATTAGATATAAAAATGGATTCCAACAGCAGGTTCCAACACAACATTATTCCATTCCAATTTACAATCCTTATTTTTTTATGAACCATAAGCAACTAAACCTCCACTGTTAAGGTTAGGAGCTTTGTCTATTTGTATGGATTGATTCTATTGTTTTCTTTATTTTAATTCATGTTTTGATTTATATTTCAAGAATTATTTTCGTTCTTTATATTATGAACTTGGATGGAACGGAAGTATGACTCATGTTCTAATTGAGTTCTTGTAAAATTTGGAAAAGCTCTTTACTTAAACAACAACTTGAAAACAAATTCTCCTAAATTTTAATTATCTGGATTTAATGGGATACGTGACATATAATTCTTTTTTATTTGGGTAATTAGAGTTTTTGTGACACATAAACTAGAGTTAAACTTCACCCCTAATTGGAATTAATTGACTAAGGAATTGGCTGTTGATGAATTTTAGAGGAGATTAGAAAGGTCTAAGGAATTAGGGTCTAGTTATATATAGTTTGCTATGAATTAAATCTTGCATGATTAGAATAAATTAATAAGAAAAGTCAATCCAGAAAATAGATAACTTTGAAATCTTAACTACTTTCTCCATACTTTGAAAATAGTTTGCTCTTTTAATATTTTTTATATTGTTTAATGTCTTTTGAACACCAAAACACTATTTTCTGCTTGTCTAACTAAGTAATTTAATCAACCATTGTTGCTTAGTCCTTCAATACTCGTGGGATCGACCCTTACTCACCTAAGGTATTACTTGGTACGACCCGGTGCATTTGCAGGTTAGTTTGTGGACTCTAAATTTCGCACCAGTACCTGCAAAGACACTATGATGCCTAAGTCAGTAAGGGTGTGAGAAAGTTTAGAGAGTATTGGCACTTAGTGATACCTGAGGGGTGTCAGTGTATTTATAGTGGTGAACCAATAACCACCGTTGAAGTAGTTCTACCTTTTAAGGAGGATAACCGTCCCTTTATCTTAGGAAAATTGGGATATGGCTCCTAGAAGTGGGTTGAGAGATTTTAGGGGCATTTACTTATTTGAATGAGTGTTATCTGTTAGATAATCTTCGTCTCTGACTTCTTTGAACCAGGTCGTTGTTGAGACCGACTTCTTAAGAGAAGGTCGATGTCGAGTGAGACCTAATATTTGGATTGGACCTTTCATTTGGGCCTGGACCTTAGTGTTGGGTCAGGGTATGAACAGTGCCCCTACTCGAGTGCAATTTCTTTGAAGAGTTGGGTTTGAGTATTTTAACTCAGGCTTGTAACCGACCTGTTGAGGAACTGACGTGTTTTTTCAAAACCGACGTGTTTCAAAATTTCTCAACAGTCACGTCTAATCAAACGTTGCGTTCGTTAGGGACTTGCACATTTACACATGGGAAGCAGTTACGTTGGTAACAGCACACCTTTTTAATGACTGCTTCCGCTTTTACCATAATGTCCCTAACATGTTTATAAATACTTTTCCTCTCTTTCTTTATTTCGTTTTTGAAAACTTTCACATTTTGCACTCTCTATTCGAAAGAGACTTCTTCTGTTTGGAGGGACTTCTCCTTTCTCCGAGCCACTGCTGCCTCTACCTCTTTTTCAAGCAAAGGTTACTTCTTCTCTCTTTTCTCTTTTTACAAATACTTTTGTTTGCATGTTTTTTGAGAGGAGCGTTGACTATAGGCTTAGTGACTCTGTTTGTCTGAGAATCTTATATTAGGTCCTTTAGAGACCTTGTTTTTTATTCTTTTTTTTTCTTTTCTTTTTGTAGGATTCGTCACCCTTTTAGGCAAAAAAGATGTCTTCTTTAGAGTCTCTTTTCCATTGGGTGGATGTCACGGTCTTTGGGGAGAAACCCTTCGTATACACTGACTACATCACTGATCTTCGCACTCATCATAGGATTTGTGCTTTTGATGAGGATGAGCCAAAATATGAATTGATTGCCCCGAGTCCGGAAGACCGGATTTGTTTTGGGAGGCTTCTGATGCGGCCCCTCATTTCTTTTTTATGTATGAGAGTCTTTTCACTCGACTGGGAGTTTTTCTACCTTTTTTCTGCTTTTGAGATTTCTGTCCTGCACCACTGCCATGTCGCTCCTACTCAACTCCATCCTAACTCTTGGGGTTTCTTGAAGATTTACCAATTTATCAGTCAGGCCTTAGATTTTCCGACCTCTTTGAGGATTTTTTTTCCTTTTTCATATGACCAAGCCCTTTAGTGGGCAAAACAATAAACAACAGTGCGTGTCTTTCCGAGCTATTCAAGGCTGGAGAGTTTTCAACCTTTTCGATGAGTCTTTCCATGACTTCAAAAATTTTTTTTTCAAAGTTCAAGCTGTAGAGGGTCACAACCCCTTTTTTCTGGATGAAAATTTTGCTCCTCGCTTCCCTTTATACTGGTTGGAGGCTTCTCCTGTGAAGAAGTATGGTTTGGATGATTTAGATGAGGTCGAAAAAGCTGTTGCGGGGTTCCTCCGAGAAGTTTGGGGGAGGGCCTCTTATTTGGATACAAAGAAATTTCTCCAAGGGTCTCCGAATTTTGTTCGGACCCAAATAGTAGATATGATTGTTTCTTGATTTGCTCCGACTTGTTTTAATTATTTCTAACTCTGAAATTCTGATTTCTTTGTAAATTGATTTTTTTTGCCTTTTGCTTTTTCAGAAATGGTGAAGAAAGCTTCTGCTTCCTCTTATCAAAAAGTTCAAGATGCCAAGAAAAGATCTCGAGCGCGGGTGGACGCTGCAAGGGCCACTGGTATTCTTCCTCCTCCTCCTCCTTATAATTTGGGGACTTCCTCCCATCCTATCATAGTATCCTCTTCCTCTACTATCTCTCTTCCTTCTCCTCCCCCACCGTCCCGACCTTCCCCTGAACTCGAGAAGAAGCGAAAGACTTCTGGCTCTTCTTTCGGGGTTACATTCGATGGTCCCCAGTTTGTCTGGAACCATATTTTTTTCCATTCATCAATTAATATGGATGATGCTATGGTCCGGAACCATCTGAATGTTATAGTTCAGGGAAGCGTTCGGGCGGCTGGGATCTGAACGAAACTCTTGGATATTTTTGAACATACTCCCCTTAGTTCTTTGGGTTCTACCCAAAATGTTGAGGAGCTTGAGGTGAGAATTTCTTTATATCAGGAGGGAGAGAAGAGGTTAAAGGAGGAGGTTACCAAGTTAAAGGAGGAGAAGGATCGGGCTTGAGAGAGGGAGAAGAAGCTAATGGGCCAGTGTGCCATGGCAGAGGGCCTCAAGGAGAAGGCAGAGCAAAACTACATTAGGCTCTTTGGGGAGAATTTGGATTTGAAGAAGGAGCTTTCTAGGCGCCGGGATGCTTTCCAGGACTTGGAGGATTCGATTGCTGAGGGTGCAGAGGAGGCATAGAGGATTTTTAAGGAACAAGTCGTAGTTATTGCTCCTGATTTGGATCTTTCTCCCTTAAATCCTGATAAGATTGTAGTGAATGGTGCAATTGTCTCCCCTCTCCAACCTGCAACTGACTTTGAGTTGAAGACGCGAGAACAAAGGATAATAGAGTCTCCTCTTCGAGGGAACGTGTCGAGTTCCTCGAAGGTTCCTTCTGAAGACCCCGATCAACCTGCTCCGCCCCCTTCTGATGCTACTCCGACTTCTCTCCCTGGTCCTGGTGGTGGTGGCCCTTCTCCTGGTGGTGGTGATCTTCCTCTTAACTGACTGTGGCTATAAGGGGGTCCGGCCTCTGGGCCCCTTATTTTTTAAACAATATTTATATTTTGTTTCTTTTGTGGTGGTAGCTGTTACTTGACATTTCTTGGCCTTTTATGGCCTAAACAAAATATTTAAAAATACCCTTTTTCGGATAAGGGTTTAGGATACCTTTTGTTGTGCGCATGCTTTCGGTTTAGGTTATTTTTGCGAAAAAACCCTTTTTGATCTTCTTGAAAATCTTCTATCTTGGCTTGGCTATCTTTTTGTTCTAAGTTATTTTGAACTTATAGAAACTTGGGACAACCTGTGCCTTTGATAGATTTTCTTCTTCTCTTTTCATATTCCTTGTACTCAATTTTTTGATTTATTGAGTTTCTGTAACTTAAGCTATTTTTGTGATGCATTTCTTTTCTTCTCGATTTTTCCCGACTTGTAGGTCGAGTAATTTCCGAGTTTATCATGATCTATTTTTATAACCTCTTTACACCGACTTGTACTTCGTCGTTTTATCCTGACGACCATCTAGGTCGGTTCATGGAATTTTCACGCTTTGTCACGTTTAAGTCGGCGCATTTCGTAGAAAGAGTAAAAAGTGAAAAGGAATTTATAAAGAGATATTGAAAAAAGATCTTTATTTATTTGCAAAGGTACTTTGTTGTTACTAAGGGTTTTTGATAATTTGCAGGCCCTTAACCTCCACTTTGATGCCTCGTTAAAAACCCTTCTTCAGGAAAACCCATTCTTTGGGAAAAAACCATGAAGCTCGAAAAAGAGTACATTAGGGAATATAGTTCGCTTTTAACTGTAGTACCTTTTCATATTACAAGCGTGCCACGACCTAAGTAGCTCGTCGTCGTTTAAGTCGGTCACCTTATAGTAGTCTTTGCCTAAGACCTCACAAATTTTGTATGGTCCTTTCCAATCAGCAGCGAGCTTTCCCTCTCCCGACTTATTGACTCCAATGTCATTTCTAATCAAAATTAAGTCGTCTGGGGTGAAACTTATTCGAATGACCTTTTTATTGTATCTTGTAGTCATTCTTTGCTTTAATGCTTCTTCTTTTATCTGGACTTGTTCTCGGACTTCAGGGAGCAGTTCAAGTTCTTCTTTGTGCCCCTGTATGTTCCCGACCTCGTCGTAGAAGCTCACTGATGGAATCCCGAGGATGCTCGGTAAAGATTTTTCTCAATGAAATTGCGTTGCAAGTATAGCTCTACCAACAACAAGCCTCGAGTATCAAATTTAGAAGAGGGATTTGGTTGTCACAAGTTCAACCCCAATAGAAATAATTGAAGTATTCAAACCCCGGGTCGTCTCACAAGGAATTGGCAAACATGTGCTTCAACATTGGTTAGAATTCCGGGGTTGTGAGTCATGAGCAAGAATGTAAACTAGGAATCTTAACAAACAAGTAATCTTAAATTGCAAGAAACTAATTCAAATAACTAAGCAAGATATGAGCAATTCCAAATTAACAAGTAACATCCAATATAATTCTATTCTAAACTACGCAAATGACTAATACTAAGGCAAGTAATTAAGAATTTGGGTTTTCAAATAGAAATGATAAAAGAAACTCTTGGCTAGGCATGGGAATTGGGGTCACCATCCTTGTCTAATAACCATATATTGACAATTATGAGGAACCAAACTCATTAAGTCTACTTCTATACTTGAAGTACGTCAAATGGTTTGGTCAACATCAACCCATAAGTTCTAACCTCAATACTAATTGACTTAATAGAAGGTTAGCGTCAATGGTTATCAAATTGACCACTAAGGGCTCCCAAATCATCAAATCCATTAGACCCAATGACTCAAGTTTACCCAATTACCTTAGCTTAGGCCAAGAGTGAAAAGAACTACTCCATAATCAAGGTAAACAATTCATCAAACACTTGGTAAGCATTAATAAGAGACATGTTCAAATTGCAATTAAATTGAAATTAACAAATATCCACTAACAATTATCAACATACAATCATCCAAACAACACAATTAATCATAGAAATCATCAATGAAACATCAACAAGTCAAGATTTACGACATTCATGAAATGGGTATAAAATGACAATTGACAAGAATTTATAAAACTAACACAAGATCTAAGCAAAATTATACTAAGGAATTCGAATTGAACAATTAAAACTAGTAATTAACAAGATCCAATTCACAATTCAACAAGGGAAGATCAAATTAAAACTAGATCTAGAGAGGAACATGGATTTCTCTCTCTAGAAGAACAAAGAACAAAAAACTAGCTAAAAATGTATCTTAGTATAAAATGATTGATCTCCCCCTTTTCCCCTAGCATCCTTGGGTCTTTTCCATCCAGAAACAGCTTGAATTTGGGCCTGATGAGCCTCAGAAATTGTCAGGCACGATTTTCTTTAATGAGGTCACGTGCAGCGTCTCGCGCCATGCGTGCGTGCGCGCCGATTGCTTTTGTGATCCACGCGTGTGCGCCAAGTGCACGTGCGCATCGATAGGAATCTTCTGATCCGCACGGATGCGTTCATCCTTGCGCGCTGCTTCCAGCCATCCTGATCCGCGCGTGCGCGTGGAGTGCGCGTGTGTGCCATTGCTGCTTTTCCCAAAATTCAAATCTTCACGTTCCTCCGTTTTGTGGATGCTTTCTTTCTCTCTTCTAGGCTATTCCTACCCTATAATTTCTGAAATCACTCAACAAATACATCACGACATCGAATGGCAATAGAAGAGGGTTAAAATATGGTAATTTTAAGGCAAAATAAGCATGTTTTTCATCATGAAGCAATATTAGGAAGAGAACACAAAACCATGCATTTCTTGTGAATAAGTGTGAGAAATATTGACAAAACCCCCAAATTCTACACAATATAAACTACAAAATTGGGGTTTATCAAATCTCCCCACACTTAAACCAAGCATGTCCTCATGCTTAGAATATAAAGACCAAAGATCATGGTGAGAAAGGGTTCATAAAATGCAAACTACCTAAGTGGATGCATGCAACTAATGTAAAATCATCTACCTACTTAGTCAAGGGCAAATCTATCCTCCAAGTACACATGTGAACATATGGGGCGGAAATAGTATGTAGCTCATGAATCCTACCAAATTGAACATCACTAAGGAGTGCATATAACTTGCTAAATGAATGCTTGTGAAAGCCGGGAACAAAGAATTGAGCATCGAACCCTCACCGGAAGTGTATCCGCTCTATTCGCTCAAGTGTATAGGATTCATCACTCAATCTTCTCCTAATTATGCTTTCCAAGATTTGTCTTTCATCTAACAATCAACAATTACTTAATGCATGCTTACAAATATCATGAGGTCTTATTCATGAGTTGTAATGGGGCTAGGGTGGAGGTAATGATGTATATGGCCAAGTGAGCTTAAAATTCGAGTCCTTGATTAACCTAGGATCCCACTAGACACATAGAACAACCTATACAACTACAATACATTACCTAGCTACCCTTGAGTTCCATTTTTTTGCATACTCATGCATTCTTTTCAATTCATACCCATATGCATTGTTTTCTTTATTACTTTGTCTTGGGGTTTCTTTGTCCCCTTTTATTGCTTTGTTTGTTAATTTTTTTTTTGTATATATCCCCTTTTCTTGGGGTCTTGTGTACAAAAGTTTCAATGCATATAGTTCAATCATTCAATACATGAGCATGTTTCCAAATCCTAGAATTTCAATTACATTACAATTATGCACCTATATATCTACCCAAATTTTTCAAGTATACCCTCATAATTGAATGATACACATCCTAACTTACCTAAGCTAATCAAGGATCCAAATTTAGGGACATTCATGGTTTTTCGCTTAGGGTTGTTGATGTGCTCTATTTAAGAACAAAAAGGGTTTATCATGGGCTCAAAATCGGTTAGCAATGGTAGATAAAATGGTTAAGGCCATTTTGGGAAAGTGACTATTGAAATGATGACCTCAATCATGTAAATGCATTCATACACAAAGTAATGGACATATAGAATCAGACAAAGCAAGGATCACAATCATAGAGAGAGATATGCACACAAGAATGAGAAATAATGGTTAGAAGATGTAACCATACAATAGGCTCAAAACTTACATGCTTGTGTTCTTAGCTCAATCACTATGTTCTAAAATACATTCTTAAAGCAAGTTTATTGAAGAAAATTTTCAAAATTTGGTAGGGTACTCCAAAACACAGTTTCTTGGGAAAGAAGTTATTGTTTTGACCAAGCAACTCTATAGAAACTAACTATCATGCAAGGAGTATTTACAAGCAAAACTAACTACATATGCAATGTACTAACTATATACTAACTACTAAGCAAAAGATAAATCCATGGGTATTGAAAGGAAGAGATTGTTACCCTTGGAGATCGGTCGAACGACCTCCCCACACTTAGAAATTAGCACGGTCCTTCGTGTTACGAACAATACGCAAAGGGCGGTCGGGACCAGAACCGTTACTATCCTCTCCTTCAGAGCTCCCATCACTTGGGTTTGAGGTGGATGCGAATATTTCGGGTTACTCTATGCTAGGGGTAACACAACGCAGAAGCTTCTTGATGTAAGTGTATCGGCGTTGATTGCGCCGCTCATATCTATCAAGTTTCTGGTGTAGATCTTCTATCCTTTGATGTGTGGATCTTTGTTGTGGTGGTGATGATGAAGTGGAAGGAATAGAAGATGGGAGGGCTATGTCAAGGCTTGGGTTGTTCATGGGAAGATGTAAGTATTTTCCGCTTGGGACCACATCACCCTTAGCCGGAACTATAATCTTCCTGTCCTTTGCTTCCCAAGGAACACCTGCAACAGCAACTAAATCAGATACCAATGCTGGAAATGGCAAATTATCCCGGACGTGAACTTGACTCATCGCTTGCTTGACAAGAAATTGAATGTTCACCGGCCTCTCCATGAGACCACACCAAACAAGCAAGGCGAGGTCTGCTGTAAAGGACGACTTGTGGGTGCTAGGTAGCACATAGTAAGATAGGATCTGGGCCCAAGCTCTAGCTTCTACAGTGAGGAAGCGAGTGTCAATGCTCTTGGGCCTCATCCAGAGTCGACCCTGGGTCCAAAATGTCTCTGGCTCAGCAATGACTCGGAGGATCGAGTCCCAATCAAATCCAAACTTCTCTCGCTGACGTAAGACTTCTTGGTAGCCATCCATGTCATTCGGTACCGGTAGGACATTAAGCACTTGCTAAATAGCCTCTTCTGAAACTGAGACTTGCTTCCGGCGTATGTACACCGATTGAAGAGAGGAAAGATGGTAGTTAGTGTAGAATTCTTCCACCCAAGAGAGGTTGATTTCCCTTGGTTTTCTCAATAGAAACTCCCATCCTCGCTGTTGAATGCGGGGTAGAATATAAGGAGCAACCTTGTTCGGCGGAGCAAGTAGATGCTCAGGATGATAGTTCCTGACAACCATGGAGGGGAACACGAGTTCACAGAAGCGGTTGGGAAACCTTGAAGAATCTTTTGCTGGTTTGCTCTTTTCTTTCTCATCAATAAGAGCGGGTATCTTAGCCTTTTTGGATAGGGATTTGGCTCCTAATGAAGAGTGCACCTTAGAAGTTGATCTTTGGGGTGCCCTCTTTGCGGCCGGTTTCCTTGGAGCTTTCTCCTTACCTTTCGTGGTGGCCATCCTGGGAAGGGAAGGAAAATAAGAAAACATTAAACCCAAAGAATCATCTTAACCAAAACATGCAAGTAAAAGGTAGTGCCCAAAGGAAACATTGCAATAACATAATCATAAAGACATGGGTCACAACACTTGGCACGGGATGCAAGAGGAAGTGAAGCATGCAAAGTGGCATGAGAAGTATAGTCTCAAGCATCCATAACAAAGAACAAGTCATGTTCAATGAGTATCTAATCAACAAGCAAAGTAGACTCAATGTGTATAGAAGACAACAAGTGAATGAGGGAAAGCATCCAAATTCAAAGCACATTATTAAAAGAAACCCAAATGGCATTGATGCATTTTCTCGAACACTTGGTGTGCAATTATTAAGCAAAGAACAAGTATGAGATACTCAATCAATTTAAAGCCCAAATTGAAACATCAATCATCACATAAACATCACATCTTGGCAAAGATAAGAAAAAAATGACAAAAGATCTATTAAAGCAATTTAAGCTCAAATTCAACATCCATAAAAAAAATAAGGAAAAAGAAAATGTAAGCAAGCAAAAGTGAGTAATATAATCATGAAATTAAAAGAGAAACTAAGTAAAGTAACAAAAAGAGTCTAACTAGAAGAAATGATGCAAAGAAATTGAAAGAAAAGAAATGGAAGAAGTAGAACCTTGAGAAGTGTAAAAGAACAAGGTTGAATTTTCTTTTGTGAAGATGAGAAGAAATAGGGGAGGTGTAGTGCCACCAGAAGAGGTGGTTGTCGCCGGTGAGTGGCCGGAGACGGTGGTGGTGGGTTGTGGAAGGAGAAGAAGAGGATGGGTGTAATGGAGGAAGAAGAAAAAAAGAATTAAGGAAAGAAAGGGGGTGAGAAAGGCAGGGCGCGCAGCTTTAAAACTGATTCCGCAATCGGCGTGCACGTGCACAGTGCGCTGGCGCGTCGGTGAGGGTTTTAGCAAGGGACACGGACACGTCAATGGCGCGCACGCACGAGGTCAGTTGTGCCCCTGGCACAGAACTGGCACAAAGTTGGCATAAGTCTCTGGATTTTGTACCAGAGTTGGTGAGTGGCGCAGGCGCGCGGACGCGCACAGTGCGCAGATGTGTGCTTGATAGAATTCGCGACCGGCGCGAACGCGCACAACGCGCGGATGCATCAGTTTTGGCACAAGATTGGCCCAAATGTGGCACAAGTCTCTGGATTTTGTACCAGAGAGTTCAGATATCACCATCGGTGCGCGCGCATAGTGCGCTTGCGCGTCGATGGGTGATTTGCAATGGGGCGCGCAGGCGGCAAGTACGCGGACGCGTGAGTGTCTGGCGCAAGTTGGGCATGAAGGGGCATAACTCTCGGGTATTTGGCCCAAGAGTTGGAATTGCACCACCGGCGCGCGCGCGCACAGTACGCTGGCGCGTCGGTATCTATTTTTCCTTTTTCTCTTCTCTTTTTTTTTCAGCAAGACCTATTCTAACACAATCTTGGTAGGTGCTTAAGCTAGTAGTCAAAGAGAATACTTCACAATTTCATGCATTATCCAAAACATAGCATTCTCCCTACTTCAACAATTCATCCATACCAAAATAATGAAAACTATATGAACATCCTATCTATTCACAAGAAGGATAAAACTAGCATTCCTATGCAATCAATCAATCATCAAGAAATCACAAAATTCACAAAAATTTAAGGTTACAAACAAGATGGTATAAACAAGGAAGATCTTACCACGGTGGGGTGCCTCCCACCAAGCACTTTTCTTTAATGTCCTTAAGTTGGACGGTCCTTTTCTTAAGGTTCCTCTCTCCTTGGTGCATCTTCCAATTGGTACACCTCTAGCTCTTTTGGGGGCTTGTAGCCATGATACTTCTTCACTCTATGTCCATTCACTTTGAAAGTTGCATCACTCTTGGGATCAAACAACTCCACCACCCCATAGGGCTTTATCTCCTTCACCTTGAAAGGTCCTTCCCATCTAGAGCGGAGCTTGCCAGGCATGAATCGAAGTCTTGAGTTGTAGAGGAGGACCTCATCACCTTCTTGAAAGTTCTTCTTCCGGATGTGATGGTCATGAAATGCTTTAGTCTTCTCCTTGTAGATCCGGGCATTCTCATATGACTCGTTCCTCAAACACTCAAGCTCCTCTAGTTGTAACTTCCTAGCTTCACCTGCCTTGGCTAAATCCTTGTTGCACTGCTTTACCGCCTAATAGGCTCGATGCTCAATCTCCACTGAAAGGTGGCATGCCTTACCATAGACGATCCAGAAGGGGCTCATTCCTATCGGAGTCTTGTAGGCCGTTCTATACGCCTATAGTGCATCTCCTAACCGGAGGCTCCAATCCTTTCTTTGCGAATTGACCACTTTCTCCAAAATCCTCTTAATTTCTCGGTTAGACACTTCCGCTTGTCCATTTGTTTGTGAATGATAAGCAGTAGCAACCTTATACGACACTCCATAGCACTTGAGCAATGCCTCTACCTTCCTGTTACAAAAGTGGGATCCTTGGTCGCTCACGATTGCTCGTGGCGATCCATAACGACACACAATGTTATTCCTAATAAAAGAAGCAACGGTATTGGCGTCGTCAAGGCGGGTAGGTATGGCCTCTACCCACTTTGACACGTAGTCAACTGCTAACAAAATATACAAACACCCACTAGAGTTGGGAAACGGTCCCATAAAGTCAATGCCCCATACATCAAATATCTCACAGAACAACATAGGTTGCTGAGGCATTTCATTCCTTTGGGATATGTTTTCCGATCTCTGACACTGATGGCAAGACACACATAACTGGTTAGCATCCTTGATTAAGGTTGGCCACCAGAATCCACAATCCAACACCTTTTTAGCGGTCCTTTGTGGGCCAAAGTGGCCGCCACATTCGGACGAATGGCAAGCTTTAAGAATTGGTTGGATTTCAGACTCCGGGACACATCTTCGAATTACTTGGTCCACGCCTCTCTTCCACAAGTGAAGGTCATCCCAAATATAGTATTTGGAATCACTCTTCAACTTGTCCCCTTGGTTTTTCGAAAAGTTGGGAGGGAAGATTTTCGTAACCAAGTAGTTCGCCATTGGGGCAAACCAAGGAAAGCTATCCGACACAGCATGCAAACTATCAAATGGGAATGAGTCATTGATCGGAGATGGATCAAATTTTAAATTCTCAATGCGGTGTAAATAATCCGCAACCAGGTTTTGAGATCCACTCCGGTCCCTAATCTCAATGTCGAATTCTCGCAAAAGCAAGATCCAACGTATAAGTCTAGGTTTTGACTCATTCTTTGTCAATAAGTACTTTAAAGCTGCATGATCCGTGTATACCACTATCTTTAATCCTAGCAAATAAGATCTGAATTTATCTAAAGCATGAACAATGGCTAAGAGTTCTTTTTCAGTAGTGGTATAGTTGGATTGTGCTGCATCCAGTGTTTTAGAAGAGTAAGCAATGACATAAGGGAGTATACCATCGCGTTGTGCAAGCGCGGCACCTACAGCATGGTTTGACGCATCGTACATTATCTCAAATGGCAACGTCCAGTTGGGGCCTCGCACAATCGGTGCCATGGTAAAAACTCTCCTTAGCTCTTCAAAAGCTTTCACACATTCACTATCAAACTCAAATTCCACATCTTTTTGGAGTAGGCGCGACAATGGCAAAGCAATCTTGTTGAAATCCTTGATAAAGCGCCTATAGAATCCTGCATGTCTCAAAAACGAGCGGACCTCCCTCACAGATGAGGGGTGTGGTAAAGTGGTGATAACATCGACCTTGGACGGGTCTACAGAAATGCCTTCATGAGGTACTACATGTCCTAACACTATGCCTTGTCGTACCAGGAAGTGACATTTTTCAAAATTTAAGACAAGGTTAGTGTCAACATATCTAGCTAAGACCTTGGCCAAGTTCTCTAAGCAACAATAAAATGAAGTACCATAAACGCTGAAGTCATCCATAAAGACGTCCAGACAATTCTCCATTAGATCGGAGAAGACACTCGTCATGCACCGCTGAAAAGTAGCGGGTGCATTACATAGTCCAAATGGCATCCTTTTATAGGCAAATGTGCCAAACAGACAAGTGAACGTGGTCTTCTCCTGATCTTCAGGAGCAATATGAATCTGGAAGTAGCCAGTAAATCCATCAAGAAAGCAGTAGTGAGATTTACCTGCCAAACAGTCTAACATCTGATCGATGAAGGGCAAGGGGTAATGGTCCTTCCGTATAGCGGCGTTCAATCTTCTGTAATCAATACACACTTGCCACGCGTTTTGTACCCTTTTAGTGACCATTTCACCGTCGTCCTTTTTGACCGTTGTGATGCCTGACTTCTTGGGGACAACTTGGACTAGGCTCACCCACTTACTGTCAGAGATTGGGTATATGATATCCGCATCCAGTAATCTGGTGACCTCTTTCTTCACTACATCGAGGATGGTTGGGTTGAGCCTCCTTTGCGGTTGCCTAACCGGCCTAGCTCCATCTTAGAGAAATATCCTATGCATGCACTTGCGGGGGTCAATTCCCACAATATCCGCTAGGCTCCATCCTATTGCCTTCTTGTACTTTCTTAGAACATCTAGGAGCCTTTCTTCTTCTTCACTTGAAAGCTCACTAGCAATAATGACTGGAAACCTTTGGTTGTCCTATAAGAAAGCATACTTCAAATGAGATGGAAGGGGCTTCAGTTCACTCTTTGCCTCAAGCTGAGGTTCCTTTTCATCAAGCTCATGGTGTTCATTCTTGACAACTTTCTCATGTTCATCCTCATGGTCATCCGTCTCCTCAAATATAGGGTAGCACAACTTGTTGTGGTCTTCTTCTTACACTTTCGCTACCACTTCATTAATTACATCACATCGGAGCACGGAATATTCTTCGGGAGGATGTTCATGGCTTCTTCTAAATTGAACTTGATAGTCTTGTCTCCAACCTCAAAGGAATATGTGCCGGTAAAGGCATCTGACTTAAATTTAGAGGTCTTGAGGAAGGGTCTACCCAGTAGAACGAAGGATGAGCTTCTATTTTCTGTTGGAGGCATTTCAAGGATGTAAAAGTCAACCGGAAAAACCAAATCCTTGATCGCCACAAATACATCTTCCGCTATTCCCATCACTGTGATCACACTTTTATCAGCTAAGGCAAACCTCACCGCCGACTTCTTTAATGGAGCTAAATTCAACCACACATAGATAGAAAGTGGTATGATGCTTACACAAGCTCCCAAGTCACACATACAATCATGAAAAGTGCGTCTGCCAATACAACAAGACACCAAACAAGGTCCAGGGCCACCACATTTCTTTGGAATAGGTTTCATCAAGGAAGAAATTGAACTACCCAAGGATAATGTCTCCAATTCTCCTATCCTATCTTTGTGTGTACACAAGTCTTTCAAAAATTTTGCATACTTTGGAATTTGTTGAATAGCATCAAGAAGGGATATGGTTACCTCAACTTTCTTGAACACTTGAAGCATGTTCAAATCAAATTCCGGTGTTTTCTTTGCCTTCTTCACCATGGAAGGGAATGGAATAGGAATGTACTCATCCAATATAGCTTTCCTCTTAGGTTCCTTGAGATTTTCTCCTTCTTTCTCATGCCTTTTGTCTACCACCTCTTCTCCATGTGGAGCTTCAACAACCACTTCTTCCTTATGAATGTCTCCCATGACCCTTAGAGGTATCTCCTCCAATGTAGTCTCCGATGGTAGAGTGATGCGTTGAGACTGCCCTTTGGGTTTGGTTGGGGTTAGGATGGAAGGTTAGAACAGCTTGAGGGTTGGTTGGTGTTGTTGTTGAAAGTTGACGGTTGGTTTGACATGGTCATCTTTGAAAGCATATTGGTGAGGTTAGCCAATTGAGCGCCCAAGGCATCAAATTGAGCCTTGTTACTCTCATCTCGTTTCTCCATGGTAGCTCTAAGCTCATCAACTTGATTGTTGGAAGATGGAGGAGTTTGGTTGGATTGTTGTCTATGGTGTGGTGCTTGGTACTTGGTGTAGTTGTTTTGGTTTTGGTTGGAGTAATTTTGGTTGGCTTGGTAGTTGGTGTTGTTATGGTGGTATTGGGATGAAGATTGGTTGTTGTTGTGGTGAGAAGAAGAGTTGTTCCATCTTTAGTTTTGATTGCTTCCTTGTGCATTATCTTTCCACCCTTGATGTTGATTACCACCTTGATGGTAATTATTTTGGCTTTGAGAAGGATAAGGTGGACGGTTGTTGTAGTTCACATTTGCTACTACAAGAGCATGTTCTTCTTGAATTTGATGGCATTGATCAGTGTAATGGGTGGTGCTAGAGCACAAACCACAAATCCTAGGAGGGCCTTCAAGTTGAGCAACCGGAGGTGGGGCTTGGATGGCTTGGATGGAGTAGTATTCCTTTTGATCCTTTTGTATTTGGGTAAGGATGGTAGTCATATCTCCAAGTGCTTTGGTTAGACTTGATTTGGAAGGGGATGGTTTTACCACACCCTTGAGAGGATTACTTCTCACCCTTGTATGTTGTGTAGCTTCGGCAATATCCTTTATCAAATTCCAAGCTTTTCCCTCCATCTTGTTTTTCGAAAGGGAACCACCACTAGAGGCGGTGAGAAATCTTCTATCTTCCACACAAAGACCTCCGGTGATGTAGCTAATGAGCAAGTGAGTGTTCATTCCATGGTGTGGTCAAGATTCCAATAGCCTCTTGAACCGAGACCAATACTCATATAAACTCTCTTGGTTTCTTTGCATTATGCCCGAAATCTCCTTCCGGATGTAGTTGGTCTTTTCCAGTGGGAAGAATTTATCTAGAAACTCTCTTCTCAAGAAATCCCAATTAGTCACAATCTCATCCTTTAGCGAATAAAATCATGTCTTTTCTTGCCCTTCAAGAGAGAAAGGGAAGGCAAAAACCATGATAGCCACCTCATCGGCTCCATGCCTTCGAGCCATAGAACAAGCGACTTGAAAATATCTTAGATGTCGGATGGGGTCTTGACCCGGCAACCCATGATATTTAGGAAGTAGATGTATCAAGCTACTCTTCAATTCAAAGTTTGGATCAAGGTTAGGATACCTTGCTTGCAACGGTTGAAGTATGATATCCGGAGCTTCTTGCTCATGCAAAGTGATCCGTCGTGGCTCCGCCATATGTGGCTCACCTATAGGATGTAAAGATGTATTATTAGTGCCAACAGAAGAATAGAAAGTAGCGGACTCCAAGTCACTCTCGGTACTGCCTAGTGATTCGGTATGTTCCTCAAGAGAGGCCGAAGTACTAGCCGTGTAATCCAACCACCGTCTAGCTTGCCGAGTATGTAACAAAGTTTTTTCAATCTCGGGATCAAAATCGGCTAAGCTAGAATTCGGTTGAGACCGAGTCATCAAACTTGAGAGTCATAGCACAAATATAAAAGAAATCAAAACTATAGCTAAGTATTGAAAGCAATTAAACTATCTACAATATTCACATATTCACATAACCAATATCAAGGCATATGTTGCAACCATTCCCCGGCAACGGCGCCAAAAATTTGATGGAATCCCGAGGATGCTTGGTAAAGATTTTTCTCAATGAAATTGCGTTGCAAGTATAGCTCTACCAACAACAAGCCTCGAGTATCAAATTTAGAAAAGGGATTTGGTTGTCACAAGTTCAACCCCAATAGAAATAACCGAAGTATTCAAACCTCGGGTCATCTCACAAGGAATGGGCAAACATGTGCTTCAACATTGGTTAGAATTACGGGGTTGTGAGTCATGAGCAAGAATGTAAACTAGAAATCTTAACAAACAAGTAATCTTAAATTGCAAGAAACTAATTCAAATAACTAAGCAAGATATGTGCAATTCCAAATTAACAAGTAACATCCAATATAATTCTATTCTAAACTACGCAAATGACTAATACTAAGGCAAGTAATTAAGAATTTGGGTTTTCAAATAGAAATGATAAAAGAAACTCTTGGCTAGGCATGGGAATTGGGGTCACCATCCTTGTCTAATAACCATATATTGACAATTATGAGGAACCAAACTTATTAAGTCTACTTCTATACTTGAAGTACGTCAAATGGTTTGGTCAACATCAACCCATAAGTTCTAACCTCACTACTAATTGACTTAATAGAAGGTTAGCGTCAATGGTTATCAAATTGACCACTAAGGGCTCCCAAATCATCAAATTCATTAGATCCAATGACTCAAGTTTATCCAATTATCTTAGCTTAGGCCAAGAGTGAAAAAAACTACTCCATAATCAAGGTAAACAATTCATCAAACACTTGGTAAGCATTAATAAGAGACATGTTCAAATTGCAATTAAATTGAAATTAACAAGTATTCACTAACAATTATCAACATACAATCATCCAAACAACACAATTAATCATAGAAATCATCAATGCAACATCAACAAGTAAAGATTCACAACATTCATGAAATGGGTATAAAATGACAATTGACAAGAATTCATAAAACTAACACAAGATCTAAGCAAAATTATACTAAGAAATTCAAATTGAACAATTAAAACTAGTAATTAACAAGATCCAATTCACAATTCAACAAGGGAAGATCAAATTAAAACTAGATTTAGAGAGGAACAAGGGTTTCTCTCTCTAGAAGAACAAAGAACCAAAAACTAGCTAAAAATGTGTCTTAGTGTAAAATGATTGATCTCCCCCTTTCTCTCTAGCTTCCTTGGGTCTTTTCCATGCAAAAACAGCTTGAATTTGGGCCTGATGAGCCTCAAAAATCGCCAGGCACAATTTCCTTTAATGAGATCACGTGCAACTTCCCGCGCATGCGCGCCGATTGCTTTTGTGATCCACACGTGCGCGCCAAGTGCGCGTGCGCGTCGATAGGAATCTTCTGATCCGCGCGGATGCGTCCATCCTCATCCGCGCGTGTGCTTGGAGTGCGCGTGCGCGCCAATGTTGCTTTTCCCAAAATTCAAATCTTCATGTTCCTCCCTTTTGTGCATGCTTTTTTTCTCTCTTCTAGGCCATTCCTACCCTATAATTCCTGAAATCACTCAACAAATACATCACGACATCGAATGGCAATAGAAGAGGGTTAAAATATGGTAATTTTAAGGCAAAATAAGCATGTTTTTCATCATGAAGCAATATTAGGAAGAGAACACAAAACCATGCATTTCTTGTGAATAAGTGTGAGAAATATTGACAAAACTCTCCAAATTTTACACAATATAAACCACAAAATTGGGGTTTATCACTCACCCTTGGACTTTACTCGTTGATTTCCACTGGTATCATGGCTTCTATACCATAAGCAAGTCGGAAGGGCGTTTCTCCTGTGGCGGACTGAGGCGTAGTTCGATAAGCTCATAGTACTCGAGGAAGCTCTTCAGCCCAATCTCCTTTTGTATCTTGTAACCTTTTCTTCAACCTTGCCAGTATGACTTTGTTAGCAGCCTCGGCTTGCCTATTTGCCTGTGGATGTTCTACCGAGGTGAACTGGTGCTTGATCTTTATGCTGGCTACTACGTTTCTGAAGGTTGAGTCAGTGAACTGAGTGCCATTATCAATGGTAATGGAGTGAGGTACCCCATACCTTGTGATAATATTTTTGTAGAGGAACTTCCGATTTCTTTAGGCGGTGATAGTGGCCAATGGTTCTGCTTCTATCCATTTTGTGAAGTAGTCTACTCCCACTATCAAGTATTTTACTTGTCCAGGTGCTTGGGGAAAGGGTCCTAACAGGTCCAATCCCCATTTAGCAAAAGGCGATGGAGAAGTTATACTTATGAGCTCCCTAGGGGAGCGACATGGAAGTTTGCATGCATTTGGCATGGTTGACACTTCTTTACAAACTCGGTGGCATCTTTTTGTAAAGTTGGCCAGTAGAACCCTGCTCGGATGACTTTCCTGGACAGTGACCTTGCTCCGAGATGGTTTTCGCAGATACCATTGTGGACCTCTTCTAAAACTTCTGTTGTTCTTGAGGTCGGAACGCACTTTAATAATGGTGTTGATATCCCCCTTTTATAGAGGATATTTTTTGCCAAAGTATAGTTTTGTGTTTCCTTTTGAATTTTCTTAGCTTCTTTTTCCTCTTTTGGTAGGATGTCAAATTTTAGATATTCTATCAAGGGGTTCATCCACCTGAGGTCCAGTCTAGTAACTTCAAGGACGTCTAGCTTGGCCTCTGTTTTTGCTCAGAGAGTTCTTGGAGAGTTTCTTGGATCAGGCTTCTATTATTCTCTCCTGGTTTGGTACTTGCTAGTTTGGAGAGGGCGTCTGCTCTGCTGTTGAGATCCCGAGTTATATGCTTGATCTCGGTTTCTGCAAAGCGCCTAAGGTGCTCCAAGATTTTGTCCAAGTATCTCTTCATGTTGGGGTCTTTAGCCTGATACTCTCTATTTATCTGAGAGGTCACCATCTGAGAGTCGCTGTATACCACTACTTTCGTTGCACCGACTTCTTCCGCCAGCTTTAGTCCTGCAATCAAGGCTTCATATTCTGCCTGGTTGTTAGAAGCTGGGAATTCAAGCTTGAGGGAGACTTCTATTTGGGCTCCCCCTTTGTTGACCAGTATTATGCCTGCACCGCTTCCTATTCTGTTTGAGGATCCACCTACGTATAATTCCCATGCAGTGGATTCTTCTTCTTGATCTCCTGCATATTCTGCCACGAAGGTGGTCAGGTACTGTGCTTTTATTGCTGTCCGAGTTTCACACTTTAAGTCAAACTCGGATAGCTCTATTGCCCATTGAACCATTCTACCTGCAATATCCGTCTTCTGAAGGATTTGCTTCATAGGTTGGTTCATTCGGACTCTTATTGTGTGAGCTTGAGAGTAAGGTCATAACCTTCGAGAGGCTATTATTAAGGCGTACGCAAACTTTTCGAGTTTTTGATACCTTAATTCAGAGCCTTGTAGAACTTTGCTGGTGAAGTACACAGGATGCTGCCCGACCTCATCTTCCCGTATTAGGGCTGATGCTATAGCTTTGTCTGCTTCGGACAAATATAGGACGAGTTCTTCCCCGGCTTTAGGTCGGGTCAGAATGGAAGGTTGGCTTAAAAACCTTAAATGCTTCTTCGCACTCAAGAGCCCATTCAAACTTGCATCCTTTTCTTAGTAGGGAGAAGAGTGGTAGGGATCTTAATGCTGATCTCGCCAAGAACCTGGAGAGGGCGGCAAGTCGACTGTTCAGCTGTTGGACCTCTTTTAAACATGCTGGACTTTTCATTTCTAGGACCGTTTTACACTTGTCGGGATTAGTTTCGATTCCTCTTTGTGTAAGCATAAAACCTAGAAACTTTTCAGCCTCTACTACGAAGGTGCATTTCGTGGGATTTAACCTCATCCCATGCATTCTTATGGTGTTGAATACTTGCTTAAGGTCTGTCAAGAGGTCGGTCTCATCCTTGATTTTTACTAGCATGTCATCTACATAGACTTCCATCAGCCCCAAGGTGAGATGCAAACACCTTATTCATCAGCCTTTGATATGTGGCTCCCGCGTTTTTTAGTCCAAACGGCATAACCACATAGCAATAGTTTACTCTAGGTGTGATGAATGATGTTTTTTCTTGATCCGACTTGTACATCGGGATTTGATTGTATCCCGAGTATGCATCCATAAACGACAAGTATCGATACCCTGAGCTGGAGTCTACTAGAGTATCAATTCTTGGAAGTGGATATGGGTCTTTGGGACACGCCTTATTCAGGTTGGTGTAATCGACGCACATCCTCCACTTGCCGTTTTGTTTCTTGACTAGCACCAATTTTGCTAGCATGCCGGATATTTGACCTCTTTGACGAACACGGCTATTAGGAGTGCTAACACTTGTTCTTCCACCACTTGAGCCATTTCTGGTCCGAGCTTTTGCCTTCTTTGTTGAACAGGTCGCGATCCGGGGTAAACCGACAGCTTGTGTGACATGAGTTCGGGATCTATCCCTAGCATGTCTGAGGCTTTCCAGGCAAAGAGGTTGGAATTTTCTTTTAGGAGTTTTATGAGCTTCTCCTTCAATTCTTCTTTCAAGTCGGCTCCTATATTGGTGTTTTTCCTTCCTCTTTTTCGACCTGTACCTACTCAGTTTTCCCCCCGGGTTGTGGTCGCAATTCTTCCTTAGCTCTGACTCCTCCGAGTTCAATGGTGTGCACCTCCTTTCCCTTCTCTTTCAAGTTTAGGTTTCATTGTAGCATTTCCTTGCTAATTTTTGGTCTCCCCTGATGGTGTCTATTCCCTCTGGTGTTGGGAATTTCATGCAAAGATGAGGGGTGGATACCACTGCTCTGAGCCGGTTTAGGGTAGTTCTACCTATTAAAGCGTTATAGGCTGATCTTACGTCGATACCTATGAAGTTGATGCTCAGAGTTTTAGTTTTCCTCCCTTTTCCAAAAGTGGTATGAAGGGGTATGTATCCCAGTGGTTTTATTGGTGTATCCCCCAATCCGTATAGGGTGTTAGGGTAGGCTCTCAACTCCTTCTCGTCCAACCCCAGCTTATCGAATACGGTTTGAAGAGGATGTCGGCTGAGCTTCCTTAATCCACCAGAGTTCTATGAAGATGGGAATTAGCAAGGATCATGGTTATCACTATCGGATCGTCATGTTCAGGTATGATTCCTTGTCCATCTTCTATGGCAAATGAGATAGTGGGGAGGTCGGGAGCCTGGCCTCCGACCTGGTAGACTTCCTTCAAGTGCCTTTTGCGAGCCGACTTTGTGAGGCCGTGGTGCACGAATTGTGAATCACACTTTTCACAATGCGTACCACTAACCAGCAAGTGCACTGGGTCATCCAAGTAATACCTTACGTGAGTAAGGGTCGAATCCCACGGAGATTGTTGGTTTGAAGCAATCTATGGTTATCTTGTAAATCTTAGTCAGGAAGTCAATTATGTTTATCAGTTAAATTGCGAATAACCAAGAGAGCATAAATTAAAGGTTACTTGTTGTGTAGTAATGGAGAATATGTTGGAGTTTTGGAGATGCTTTGTCTTCTGAATCTCTGCTTTCCTCTGTCTTCTGATTCACGCACGCACGTCCTCCTATGGCAAGCTGTGTGTTGGTGGATCACCGTTGTCAATGGCTACCTTCCATCCTTCCAGTGAAAACTATGCTCACGCGCTTTGTCACAGCACGGCTAATCACCGGTTGGTTCTCGATCCGGTTGGAATAGGATTTACTATCCTTTTGCGTCTGTCACTAACGCCCAGCCTTCAGGAGTTTGAAGCTCGTCACAGTCATTCAATCCTTGAATCCTACTCGGAATACCACAAACAAGGTTTAGACTTTCCGGATTCTCATGAATGCCGTCATCAATTCTAGCTTATACCACGAAGATTCTGATTAAGAGATCTAAGAGACACTCATTCAATCTGATATAGAAAGGAGGTGGTTGTCAGGCACACGTTCATGGTTTGAGAAAGGTGATGAATGTCACGGATCATCACCTCCATCACAGTTAAGCGCGAATGAACATCTTAGATAGGAACAAGCGTGTTTGAATGGAAAACAGAAATACTTGCATTAATTCATCGAGACACAGCAGAGCTCCTCACCCCCAACAATGGGGTTTAGAGACTCATGCCGTCAGAGAATACAAAGTTTAGATCTGAAATGTCATGAGATACAAAATAAATCTCTAAAAGTTGTTTAAATACTAAACTAGTAGCCTAGGTTTACAAAAATTGGATAAACTATGATGGATGATGCGGGGATCCACTTCTGGGGCCCACTTGGTGTGTGCTGGGGCCCACTTGGTGTGTGCTGGGGCTGAGACTTAAGCAATTCACGTGCAGAGGCCATTTGTGGAGTTGAACGCCAGTTTTTATGCCAGTTTGGGCGTTCAACTCCAGCTTTTGATCCTTTTCTGGCGCTGGACGCCAGAATTGGGCAGAGGACTGGCGTTGAACGCCAGTTTACGTCATCTATCCTTGTGCAAAGTATAGACTATTATATATTGCTGGAAATCCCTGGATGTCTACTTTCCAACGCAATTGGAAGCACGCCATTTCGAGTTCTGTAACTCCAGAAAATCCACTTTGAGTGAAGGGAGGTCAGAATCCAACAGCATCAGCAGTCCTTTTTCATCCTGAATCAGATTTTTGCTCAGCTCCTTCAATTTCAGCCAGAAAAATACCTGAAATTACAGAAAAACACACAACTCATAGTAAAGTCCAGAAATATGAATTTTTCCTAAAAACTAATAAAAATAGACTAAAAACTAACTAAAACATACTCAAAATTATATGAAATTAACCCCAAAAAGCGTATAAAATATCCGCTCATCACAACACCAAACTTAAACTGTTGCTAGTCCTCAAGCAACGAGACAAATAAAATAGAAGACTAATAGGTTGAGAAGCAATAATATCTCAGAGTTTTTGAGTGAAGCTCAGATTCTAATTAGATGAGCGGGACTAGTAGCTTTTTGCTTC
This sequence comes from Arachis hypogaea, assembly GCF_003086295.3. Classification (NCBI taxonomy): domain Eukaryota; kingdom Viridiplantae; phylum Streptophyta; class Magnoliopsida; order Fabales; family Fabaceae; genus Arachis; species Arachis hypogaea. The sequence goes on along the minus strand of NC_092051.1, from coordinate 108,809,394 downwards.
TGAACAGTTTTGGCATCTCACTTTATCCATTGAAGCTCAGAGTGATTGGCATCTATAGGAACTTAGAATTCAGATAGTGTTATTGATTCTCTTAGTTCAGTGTGATGATTCTTGAACACAGCTTCTTTATGAGTCTTGGCCGTGGCCCTAGGCACTTTGTTTTCCAGTATTACTACCGGATACATAAATGCCACAGACACATAACTGGGTGAACCTTTTCAGATTGTGACTCAGCTTTGCTAAAGTCCCCAATTAGAGGTGTCCAGAGTTCTTAAGCACACTCTTCTTTTTGCTTTGGACCTTGACTTTAACCGCTCAGTCTCAAGTTTTCACTTGACACCTGCACGCCACAAGCACATGGTTAGGGACAGCTTGGTTTAGCCGCTTAGACCAGGATTTTAGTCCTTTAGGTCCTCCTATCCACTGATGCTCAAAGCCTTGGGATCCTTTTTATTTGCCCTTGCCTTTTGGTTTTAAGAGCTTTTGGCTTTTTCTGCTTGCTTTTTTTTTTTCTGCAAGCTTTGTTCTTTACTGCTTTTTCTTGCTTCAAGAATCATTTTTATGATTTTTCAGATTATCAATAACATGTCTCATGTTCATCAATCTTTCAAGAGCCAACATATTTAACAGTCTTAAACAACAAATTCAAAAGATATATGCACTGTTCAAGCATTCATTCAGAAGATAGAAAGCATTGCCACCACATTTAACTAATTAGAATTTCTTTTATTAAACTCGAAATTTTATTGCTTCTTATTCGAAAGATCTACTATTTTATTCATTTTTAATGATGATGAGAAAAATAAACTATAGCTTAATTGGAGATAAAATCAAATAGATACTAATTACTATTATATGACTTCTAAGGTAAACTTTTATAAGGACACTGTCACAGAGTTAAGGCAGAAATTGGAAATTAACAACCTTTATTCTGGGGGCACGGGGGTTTCTCTGATCCTTGGGATGCTTGGTACTACAAGAGAAGACTTTTGGCGCTTCAGTTCCCTTAAGTCACGCCCCTGTTCCTCTTGTTCTTTAAACATATAGGTCAGCATTTGATTGTGTTCCTTCTGTTGTTTTATTATTTGCTCCATAGCTTCCTGTATCTTGGTGACAAACATCTCAAGATATTCCCAATATTCTGCTTGAGGAATCTCTGGGAGGAATTCCTGTGCTCTCTTCTTGATATGATCCTCCTGTGCTTGTTGTCTCTCCATTGATGCTTTGGTGATTGACTTTTCAATTAGGATATATTCAGTTATTCCCATCTTGACTCCAGCGTCCTTACAGAGCAGAGAAATCACGCTTGGATAAGCCAACCTGGCCTCTTTTGAATTTTTATTAGCTATCTTGTAGAGTTCAGTGGAAATCAGCTGATGAACCTCCACTTCCTTCCCCGTCATGATGCAATGAATCATCGCTGCTCTTTTAACTGTGACTTCAGAACAGTTGCTAGTGGGCAACAGAGAACGCCCAATGAAGTCCAGCCATCCTCTGGCAACTGGTTTGAGATCCTCTCTCTTGAGTTGATTTGGGACGCCCTTTGTGTTGGTGGTCCACCTGGCTCCAGGGATACATATGTCCTCTAGAATCTTATCCAGGCCAATGTCTGCTCTCATCATCCTCCTGTTGAAGGAGTCTGGATCATCTTTTAGCTGAGGTAGCTTTAATATCTCTCTGATCTTGTCAGGGGTGGTATGAACAATCTTTCCCCTGACCATGGTCCGAAATTCGTAGCAGGCAGTTCCAGATAGTCTTTGCTTGTCAGTCTGCCACATATTAGCATAGAACTCCTGGACCATGTTCCTTCCTACTTTTGTTTCAGGATTAGCTAGGACTTCCCAGTTCCTGATTCGAATTTGCTCCTGGATCTCCGGATATTCGTCTTCTTTCAGATCGAATCTAACTTCCGGGATCACTGATCTCAGACCCATTACTTTAAGATAATGGTCTGAATGTTCTTTAGATAAGAACTTCCCTTGATTCCAAAGTGGTTTTGGAACGCTCTCTTTCTTGCCTCTTGGAGTGGATTGTTTTCCTTTGGGAGCCATGATCTTAGTGATCTCGGATAAACACACCAAACTTAGAGGTTTGCTTGTCCTCAAGCAAAAGAAAAGAAAGGAGAGGGATAGAAGGAGATCGAGGTGCACTTGTTGATGGAGGAGGGGGGAGGCCGAACCCAATTTTAAAGGGGTGGGGGGGTGGGTTTTCGAAAAATTGGAAGAGATAAGATAAAAAGATTAAGTTGAAAAAGATAAGATAGAAGATAGAGTTTAATTTTGAAAAGATATGATAGATTTTTGAAAAAGATAACTTTGAATTTTGAAAAAGATAATATGGATATTTGAAAAAGATATGGATTAGTTGAAAAGATTTTTGAGTGAAAAAGATAGATTTGTTTTCAGAAAAGATTTTGAAAAGAGTTGGATTTTTAGAAATTAAGGATTTTAGAAATCAGGGTTCTTGACATGTTCATGTAAAAAAAAATCATGCATTGAAGCATAAAATTTGAAATTAAAATGGAAATACGTGTAGGATAAATGGATTTGGCTCCTCCCTGTCTTCCTGGCGTTTGAACGCCCAAACACTGCTTGTTTTGGGTGTTCAACGCCCAAATGCTGATCTCCTGGGCGTTCAGCGCCCAGTTGCTGCCATTACTGGCGTTCAACGCCCAGTGGATGCCCATTTTGGGCGCTGAACGCCCAAAATGCCCCTTTACTAGCGTTTTCTTGCCATTGAGCTCCCTATCTCTGTTTTGTGTGCAGATTCCTTCTGTAACCCTGTAAACTTATACAAATGATTCTGTACCTTAGTGTCAGTGAACTTTATATAAACAAATAAAAATAAAAATAAAAATAGGGCAAAAATGCTTAGAGGATTGATGCCCCATGGCTGGGTTGCCTCCCAGCAAGCGCTTCTTTATTGTCTTTAGCTGGACCTTGCTGAGCTTTTAATCTAGCTTCAGCCTTGAGCATTCTTGCTCAATGTTGCCTTCAAGATAATGCTTGATTCTCTGTCCATTGACAATGAACTTCTTATCAGAATCAATATCTTGAAGCTCCACATAACCATATGGTGACACACTTGTAATCACGTATGGTCCCCTCCACCGGGATTTCAGTTTCCCGGGGAATAGCCTGAGTCTAGAGTTAAACAACAGGACCTTCTGTCCTGGTTCAAAGATTCTAGATGACAGCTTTCTGTCATGCCATTTTTTTGATTTTTCTTTATAAAGCTTGGCATTTTCGAAAGCTGTGAATCTGAATTCCTCTAGCTCATTTAGCTGGAGCAATCGTTTTTCTCCTGCTAATTTGGCATCAAAGTTTAGGAATCTGGTTGCCCAGTAGGCCTTATGTTCCAGTTCCACGGGCAGGTGGCATGCCTTACCATACACGAGTTGGTATGGAGAGGTCCCTATAGGGGTCTTGAATGCTGTTCTGTAAGCCCACAGAGCATCATCCAAGCTCCTTGCCCAATCCTTTCTACGGGTATTTACTGTCCGTTCCAGGATTCTCTTTAATTCTCTATTAGAGACTTCAGCCTGCCCATTGGTTTGTGGATGATATGGAGTGGCCACCTTGTGGCGAATTCCATACCGAACCATGGCAGAGTAAAGCTGTTTATTGCAGAAGTGAGTACCCCCATCACTGATTAGTACTCTAGGGACACCAAACCTGCTAAAAATATGTTTCTGGAGGAACTTCAGCACTGTTTTAGTATCATTGGTGGGTGTGGCAATAGCCTCAACCCATTTTGATACATAGTCAACTGCCACCAGAATATAAGTGTTTGAGTATGATGGTGGGAAAGGTCCCATGAAGTCAATTCCCCATACGTCAAACAACTCAATTTCCAATATTCCTTGTTGAGGCATGGCGTAACCATGAGGCAGATTACCAGCTCTTTGGCAACTGTCACAATTACGTACAAACTCTCGGGAATCTTTATAGAGTGTGGGCCAATAGAAGCCACATTGGAGGACCTTTGTGGCTGTTCGCTCACCTCCGAAATGGCCTCCATATTGAGATCCGTGGCAATGCCACAGGATCCTCTGTGCTTCTTCTCTAGGCACACACCTACGGATAATTCCGTCTGCACATCTCTTAAAGAGATAAGGTTCATCCCACAAGTAGTACTTTGCATCAGTAATTAATTTCTTCTTTTGTATCCTGTTGTACTCCTTGGATATGAACCTTGCAGCTTTATAGTTTGCAATATCGGCAAACCATGGTGCTTCCTGAATGGCGAATAAATGCTCATCAGGAAACGTCTCAGAGATCTCTAGAGAAGGGGGGACGTCCCTTCCACTGGCTCTATCCGGGACAGATGATCAGCCACTTGGTTCTCTGTCCCTTTTCTGTCTCTTATTTCTATATCAAACTCTTGCAGAAGCAATACCCATCTGATGAGCCTGGGTTTTGAATCCTGCTTTGTGAGTAGATATTTAAGAGCAGCATGGTCAGTATACACAATCACTTTTGATCCTACTAAGTATGATCTGAATTTGTCAATGGCGTAAACCACTGCAAGTAATTCTTTTTCTGTGGTTGTGTAATTTTTCTGGGTATCGTTTAGAACGCGACTGGCATAATAAATGACATGCAGAAGCTTGTCATGCCTCTGTCCCAATATTGCACCAATGGCATGATCACTGGCATCACACATTAGCTCAAATGGTAATGTCCAGTCTGGTGCAGAAATGACTGGTGCTGTGACCAGCTTAGCTTTCAGCGTTTCAAACGCCTGCAGGCACTTTGTGTCAAACACAAATGGCGTGTCAGCAGCTAGCAGATTGCTTAGAGGTTTTGCGATTTTTGAAAAATCCTTTATAAACCTCCTATAGAATCCTGCATGCCCCAGAAAGCTTCTGATTGCCTTAACATTGGCAGGTGGTGGTAATTTTTCAATTACCTTTATTTTTGCTTGATCCACCTCTATTCCCTTGTTTGAGATTTTATGCCCAAGAACAATTCCTTCAGTCACCATGAAGTGACATTTTTCCCAGTTTAAAACTAGGTTGGTTTCTTGGCATCTTTTCAGAACAAGTTTCAGGTGATCAAGACAGGAGCTGAATGAGTCTCCATATATTGAGAAGTCATCCATGAAGACTTCCAGAAATTTTTCCACCATATCAGAGAAAATAGAGAGCATGCATCTCTGGAAGGTTGCAGGCGCTTTACATAGCCCAAATGGCATCCTTCTATAAGCAAACACTCCAGATGGACATGTGAATGCTGTTTTCTCTTGATCCTGGGGATCCACTGCAATCTGGTTATAGCCTGAATAGCCATCCAAAAAGCAGTAATAATCATGACCTGCTAGTCTCTCTAGCATCTGGTCTATGAATGGTAAAGGAAAATGATCCTTTCTGGTGGCTGTATTGAGCCTTCTGTAGTCAATACACATGCGCCACCCTGTAACTGTTCTTGTAGGAACCAGTTCATTTTTTTCATTATGAATCACTGTCATGCCTCCCTTTTTAGGACGACTTAAACAGGGCTCACCCAGGGGCTATCAGAAATGGGATAAATAATCCCAGCCTCTAGTAATTTGGTGACCTCTTTCTGCACCACTTCCTTCATGGCTGGATTTAGCCGCCTCTGTGGTTGAACCACTGGTTTGGCATTATCCTCCAATAGGATTTTGTGCATGCATCTAGCTGGGCTTATGCCCTTAAGGTCACCTATAGACCACCCAAGAGCTGTCTTGTGTGTTCTTAGCACTTGAATAAGTGCTTCCTCTTCCTGTGAACCTAAAGCAGAGCTTATGATCATTGGAAAAGTGTCACCTTCTCCCAGAAATGCATATTTCAAGGATGGTGGTAGTGGCTTGAGCTCGGGTTTAGGAGGTTTTTCCTCTTTCAGAAGAAAGTTCAGAGGCTCTTTCATGTCCTTTGAATCCTCCAAATCAGGCTGAACATCTTTAAAGATGTCTTCCAACTCTGATTCGAGACTCTCAGCCATGTTGATCTCTTCTACCAAAGAGTCGATGAAATCAACTTTCATGCAGTCTGTTGATGTGTCTGGATGCTGCATGGCTTTGACAGCGTTCAACTTAAACTCATCATCATTGACTCTCAGGGTTATTTTCCCCTGTTGGACGTCAATGCGGGATCGTCCAGTTGCTAGGAAGGGTCTTCCTAGAATGAGAGTAGCACTCTTGTGCTCCTCCATTTCCAGCACAACAAAGTCAGTGGGAAAGGCGAATGGCCCAACTCTGACAATCATGTCTTCAATCACGCCTGATGGGTATTTAGTGGAACCATCAGCAAGTTGGAGACATATCCGGGTTGGTTTAACTTCTTCAGTTAAGCCAAGTTTCCTGATAGTGGATGCAGGTATCAGGTTGATGCTTGCCCCAAGATCGCACAAAGCTGTCTTGGTGCAATCACCTTCTAATATGCATGGTATCAGAAAACTCCCAGGGTCTTTAAGCTTTTCAGGAAAGCTTTTCAGAATGACTGCACTGCATTCTTCAGTGAGGAGAACTCTTTCTGTTTCTCTCCACTCCTTTTTATGACTCAAGATCTCTTTCATGAACTTGGCATAAGAAGGTATTTGCTCAAGTGCCTCTGCAAATGGAATCTTTATTTCAAGAGTCCTTAGATAATCTGCAAAGCGAGCAAATTGCTTATCCTGCTCCTCTTTCCAGAGTTTTTGAGGATAAGGTATCTTGGCTTTATATTCCTCAACCTTAGTGGTTAAGGAAGCCTTTTTAGAGGGGTTGTCATCGGCACTTGTGTGTGTCTGATCCCTCACTGGCAATTGAGTGCCAGAGTCAGAAGCTGGAGTGACGTTAGACGCCAGCTCACTGTCTGTTCCTGGCGCCTGAACGCCAGAAATGTGCCCATTTTGGGCGTTCAACACTGGATTCTGCCCCATTTGGGCGTTCAATGCCAGATTCTTGCCCATTTCTGGCGTTGAACGCCAATCCTGCCTTGTTTCTGGCGCTGAACGCCAGTTTTGGGCATGGTCTGGGCGTTCAGCGCCAACCTTCCACCCATTTTCTGGTGTTTTAGTGCCAGAATTATTTTTCCCTGGGCTCTTACTGTCCTCAGGTGAATCTTTGGTGGGTCGCTCATTTCTTGAATTTTTGATGCCTTGAGGTGGGGTATTTAATGTTTTCCCACTTCTTAATTGAACTGCTTGGCATTCTTCTGCTATTTGCCTTGATAGCTGCTGCTTTGTTTGCTTAAACTGTTCGTCCATATGTATATTAGCTATCCTTGTCTCCTGTAGCCTGTCCTTGAATTCAGCTAGCTGCTTGGTTAGAAAATCCAATTGCTGATTGAATTCAGCAGCTTGTTTTACAGTACTGAATTCAGCAGTTACTGTTTTAACCTCTTCATTCATGGAAGGGTTGCTGCTTAGATACAGATGCTGATTCCTGGCAACTGTATCAATGAGCTCTTGAGCTTCTTCAATTGTCTTTCTCATATGGATAGATCCACCAGCTGAGTAATCTAGAGACATCTGAGCTCCTTCTGCAAGCCCATAGTAGAAGATGTCTAACTGAACCCACTCTGAAAACATTTCAGAGGGGCATTTTCGTAGCATCTCTTTGTATCTCTCCCAGGCATCATAAAGAGATTGATTATCTCCTTGTTTAAAGCCTTGGATGTCCAGCCTTAGCTGTGTCATCCTTTTTGGAGGAAAATACTGATTCAGGAATTTTTCTGTCAGCTGTTTCCATGTTCTTATGCTGGCCTTAGGTTGGTTATTTAACCACCTCTTAGCTTGATCTTTTACAGCAAATGAAAACAGTAATAGTCTGTAGACATCCTGATCTATTTCCTTATCATGTACTGTGTCAGCAATTTGTAGAAATTGTGCCAGAAACTCTGTAGGTTCTTCCTGTGGATTCAACTTTGCTGGAGACCGGAATACTGGCAACTTTGCTGCACCATGATAATGAGTTGAGGATTCAACTCAAAGCTACTAACTCCAATGGAGGGTATGCATATGCTACTTCCATATGAAGCAGTAGAGGGGTTAGAATATGACCCCAGAGTCCTCCTGAACTGTTCATTTCCACTTATGTCCATGATGGATATATGGATATAACTTGGACTGATTTACCTTTTTATTTATTTTATTTTATAAGAAGTAAATACTTAAATAAAATAAAATAACTAAAAAGAATTTGAATTTTGAAATTAAAATATTTTTTTTTATATAATTTTCGAAAATTTGTTTTTAAAATAGAGAGAAAAGAAATTTTTGAATTTAAAGAGGAGAGAGAAAAACAATAAGATAGCACAAGATTTAAAATTTTTAGATCTAATGCTCCCTACTTTTGAAAATTTTGGAGGGAAAACACCAAGGAACACCAAACTTAAAAATTTTAAAATCAAGTCACAAGGAAAACTCAAGAACACGAAGAAAGAACACCAAACTTAAAATTTTTAGAAAACCAAGCCAAAATTTTCGAAAACCAAAGGGAAATCAACAAGAAAATACCAAACTTAAAGTTTGGCACAGGATTTAATAGAAAAAATTATTTTTGAAAAAGGTTTTAAAAATATGATAGCCAATTACCATGAACATAAACACCACGTTCTAACTAACTGAGCTATAAATTTAAAGTGTTTTAATAAGGGATAAATAATAAAAGACTCTAAACCAAAAAAAAAGAGTAATTTTTCCTAATTTAAGCAACAAAATAAACCGTTAGTTGTCCAAACACGAACAATCCCCGGCAACGGCGCCAAAAACTTTGTGCACGAATTGTGAATCACACTTTTCACAATGCGTACCACTAACCAGCAAGTGTACTGGGTCGTCCAAGTAATACCTTACGTGAGTAAGGGTCGAATCCCACGGAGATTGTTGGTTTGAAGCAATCTATGGTTATCTTGTAAATCTTAGTCAGGAAGTCAATTATGTTTATCAGTTGAATTGCGAATAACCAAGAGAGCATAAATGAAAGGTTACTTGTTGTGTAGTAATGGAGAATATGTTGGAGTTTTGGAGATGCTTTGTCTTCTGAATCTCTGCTTTCCTCTGTCTTCTGATTCACGCACGCACGTCCTCCTATGGCAAGCTGTGTGTTGGTGGATCACCATTGTCAATGGCTACCTTCCATCCTTCCAGTGAAAACTATGCTCACGCGCTCTGTCACAGCACGGCTAATCACCGGTTGGTTCTCGATCCGGTTGGAATAGGATTTACTATCCTTTTGCGTCTGTCACTAACGCCCAGCCTTCAGGAGTTTGAAGCTCGTCACAGTCATTCAATCCTTGAATCCTACTCGGAATACCACAAACAAGGTTTAGACTTTCCGGATTCTCATGAATGCCGTCATCAATTCTAGCTTATACCACGAAGATTCTGATTAAGAGATCTAAGAGACACTCATTCAATCTGATATAGAACGGAGGTGGTTGTCAGGCACACGTTCATGGTTTGAGAAAGGTGATGAATGTCACGGATCATCACCTCCATCATAGTTAAGCGCGAATGAACATCTTAGATAGGAACAAGCGTGTTTGAATGGAAAACAGAAATACTTGCATTAATTCATCGAGACACAGCAGAGCTCCTCACCCCCAACAATGGGGTTTAGAGACTCATGCCGTCAGAGAATACAAAGTTTAGATCTGAAATGTCATGAGATACAAAATAAATCTCTAAAAGTTGTTTAAATACTAAACTAGTAGCCTAGGTTTACAAAAATTGGATAAACTATGATGGATGATACAGAGATCCACTTCTGGGGCCCACTTGGTGTGTGCTGGGGCCCACTTGGTGTGTGCTGGGGCTGAGACTTAAGCAATTCACGTGCAGAGGCCATTTGTGGAGTTGAACGCCAGTTTTTATGCCAGTTTGGGCGTTCAACTCCAGCTTTTGATCCTTTTCTGGCGCTGGACGCCAGAATTGGGCAGAGGACTGGCGTTGAACGCCAGTTTACGTCGTCTATTCTTGTGCAAAGTATGGACTATTATATATTGCTGGAAAGCCCTGGATGTCTACTTTCCAACGCAATTCGAAGCACGCCATTTAGAGTTCTGTAGCTCCAGAAAATCTACTTTGAGTGAAGGGAGGTCAGAATCCAACAGCATCAGCAGTCCTTTTTCAGCCTGAATAAGATTTTTGCTCAGCTCCTTCAATTTCAGCCAAAAAAATACCTGAAATTACAGAAAAACACACAACTCATAGTAAAGTCCAGAAATATGAATTTTTCCTAAAAAATAATAAAAATAGACTAAAAACTAACTAAAACATACTCAAAACTATATGAAATTAACCTCAAAAAGCGTATAAAATATCCGCTCATCAGGCCGCCTCCCCCGAACCCCCCCGAGATCATATGTATATGTCCTTCTGGGGTTTGTGGGGTGGATCTCTCCGGTCCTCGTTGTCTCGCTTCCTTTTCCCCTGATGGTCCGACCTTTCCATGAGATATCTATCGAGCCAACCTTCTCTGGCCAACTTTTCTATCACATTTTTAAGGTCATAACAATCATTTGTTGAGTGACCATATATCTTATGGTACTCACAGTAGTCGCCGCGACTCCCTCCCTTTTTGTTTTTGATGGGTCTAGGAGGAGGTAGTCTTTCGATATGGCAGATTTTCCTGTAGACATCAACTAGATAAACTCTTAGAGGAGTATAAGAGTGATATCTCCTAGGCCTTTTGGGGCCGACTTCCTCTTTTTTCTTGGGCTCTCTTTCTTTCTCTTTTGCTGAGTGAGAGTGCCCAGGTCGCCAACTCGGCTCTCGCAGTCTGGCATTTTCCTCTATGTTGATGTACTTCTTAGCTCTCTCTTGTACATTGCTCAAGGAGGTTGGGTGCCTTTTGGATATGGACTGGGAGAAGGGACCTTTTCGAAGTCCATTTACTAGCCCCATAATTACTTCCTCCGTGGGCAGGTCTTGAATTTCCAGACACGCTTTATTGAACCTTTCCATATAGTCTCGTAGAGGTTCTCCAACCTCCTGTTTTACTCCTAGGAGGCTCGGTGCGTGCTTTACTTTGTCCTTCTGGATAGAGAACCGCATCAAGAACTTTTGTGAGAGGTCCTCGAAACTAGTGACCGACCTTGGAGGGAGGTTGTCAAACCACTTCATTGCTGCTTTCGACAAGGTGGTCGGGAAAGCCTTGCAATGAGTAGCATCAGAAGCGTCAGCCAGATACATCCGACTTTTGAAGTTGCTTAGATGATGCTTCGGATCTGTGGTTCCATCATAGAGGTCCATATCAGGGATTTTGAAGTTTCTCGGAACTTTTGCCCTCATTATGTCCTCACTGAATAGGTCTTCTCCTCCCAAGGGAGAATTTTCTCGGTCATTGCGGGAGCTCCAATTTTTGAGGACGGACTCCAGCCTTAAGAGCTTTTCTTCTAGCTCCTTTCGTCGCTCTATCTCATTTTTCATGTTTCTCTCCGCCTCTCGATGTCGTTCTAGTTTTTGCTCCAGTTGTTCCAAACGTCCTTGGTGGCCGTGGAACAGTCTTCAGAAGAATTTGCCTTTGGGTCCTTTAACCCAGAGGTGCTTTCTCTGTTCTGGTTGATCGCGCCTTGGTGAGTGGCCATGTCTGCATCATTGTTCCCTACGTTCAGATTCTCTTGTTCAGAATCGGACGCCGTGTGACCATCTTCAGGTGAATTGTCCGCCATTCTGGGGTGATCTCTCAGGTCCCCGGCAATGGCGCCAATGTTATGATGGATAACCAGAGATTAATGGGCTGAAATCGTAGGGTTGGCCCAATCGTCTGAGGATGGAAGCCTCCGAGCAGGTCTGTGTTTGAGGGCCTTAGTCCGACTTGTATGCATGAGAGAATGGGAGGTGGTACCTGCAAAGACACTCCGATTCCTAAGTTAGCAAGGGTGTGAGCAAGTTTAGAGAGTATTGGCACTTAGTGATACCTGAGGGGTGTCAGTGTATTTATAGTGGTGAACCAATAACCACCGTTGAAGTAGTTCCACCTTTTAAGGAGGATAACCGTCCCTTTATCTTAGGGAAGTTGGGATATGGCTCCTGGAAGTGGGTTGAGAGATTTTAGGAGCAGTTACTTATTTGAATGAGTGTTATCTGCCAGATAATCTTCGTTCCCGACTTCTTTGGACCAGGTCGTTGTTGAGACCAACTTTTTAAGAGAAGGTTGGTGTCGAGTGAGACCCAATCTTTGGATTGGGCCTTTCATTTGGGCCTGGACCTTAGTGTTGGGTCAGGGTATGAACAAGGATCGTCTTCCGACCCCATTCGAACATTACACTACTTTCTGTAAAAGCATGAGCAACTAAACCTCCTAAGTTAGGCTTAGGAGCTCTGCTGATTCTCATGGATTAATAATATTACTGTTCTATTTCAATACACATTTGATTCCATTCTCTTGTGCATTTTCGTTCTTTATATCATGAATCGAGGATGACTCGTAACAATCATCTTTGTTCTACATGGGTTCCGTGCGAATCCAGGCCGGATAGCATTGAATCACAAGCTAGAGAATGCACTACGGATTCCAAGAGCGTGCCTGGGCGACTTTGGATACGTGACATATAATCCCGTTGACCATGGGTTACTGAGGTTTTTGTGGTGTCAAGGCTAGAGTATGAAAAGCAGCGTTCCCTAATCCGGAAGATCCGACCTTGTCTGTGGTGTTTTGAGTAGGATCGCGAAGGGGAGTGGATTGTTTAGGTCTTCACCTTCGACTATGGTGGGAAGCCATGAGTTAACTTGATAAGGATGCTACATGAGTTGCTCGCATATGGTGGACTACTATGGTTTAGAAGAAACTAACTTGATGAGGATGCTACATGAGTTAGTCAATTACGGCTGTCATTGAATGAATTGTTCGTTGTTGAAGTAGATGGTAAGAAAAGTTAATTCGGAAAGAATATGCATCTTCGAAGCCTTCACTAACTATCCATCATTGCTTTTACACTAATCTGGTATTTCGTTCTTATTATTTCATTTATGCTTTTAAACAAACAACCATATTTTCTAATCGCCTGACTAAGATTTACAAGATAGCCATTGCTTGCTCAATGCGACAATCTCTGTGGGATGACCCTCACTCACCTGAGAATGTCTTTTAACTCGAATACTCTTTCCACCATGCAAAGCCAGTCGATGAAATCATCAGGTTGGAGTTTTCCTTCAAACTCAGGAATATCAATTTTGATTCCTAATTATTTAGCTTTGTGAGTCGTATTGTGCCGTGCTCTTCGTGTGGATAAATCTTCATTTGAAGAAGAATAATGAAATGGATTTGCATTATCCTCCTCGTTAAAAGGACTGTCTTCAGTCTGCTTTCCATGATTATGTTGAGCAGCTTCATATTTTGCAAGTTGTTCTTGCAACTCCTTAACTTGACGGCGTAATTTCTCCACTTCAATTTCTTGAGTGGCTCTATGCTTCGGAGCCATCTTTTACTACTATACAATGAGACTGATGCTTGGACGTTGATGTTGTGATGATGATGAGGATGCACCAATGATAATAATGGTGGGATTGAACGAAGATAATGACCAACAAAAATGGCACCAAAAGAAGAGAAAAGAACAATATTACCCGAAACTTCACAACAGACAATCCGTACTAACGATGACTTGTACCAATAGCAAGAAAACCACATTAAAGACCGTACCCACGAACCAAATAAAATTTTACTGGAGCAAGTCGACGACCGATCTTGCTCTGATACCAAACTGACGCCGGGACGTCGCTTGGGTCACCAATCTTGGCAAGATTAATAACCCCACTGTAGTGAAAATAGCTAAAATCCCACCTTGGTTGGCTAAGTCAAGGATGCACCTCTTACTCTCAAAGAGTCTAGAAGAAAATAAGCACACAGCTTATTTAAATATATAACTCAATCAATTCAACTCATAAATAAAAGGGGTACATACGCATATTTATACTAGTAGGGGAGGGGGAGCCTTTGAGTATTAGGCGATGTGGGGCTAATTCATATGCATATTATAATAACATAACTAAACTTTACTACTTTAACTAATATTTCTAATAACCTAATGGATGCTCCTGCATCACCAAGTGAGTAGAGAAAGAAAAAGAAAGACTAAAACTACTCTGCATTAAGTAGTCAGGCAAGACTTTTGTGTAAGTAATTTCATGACTGACATGATACATGATGCATTATTTGATCCTCGTAGTCGATCCAATTTAGTAAGATGAGAGTTTTTTGTTGTTTTTGATCTATTGTTCTCTGCCCTATATTGTGGGTTTTGGATTGGGTGTTATAATAACTCTTGGATCAATTGTAATTAGATCTATGATGAGCTCAAACTAATCAATTATAACCAGGGTCTAAGAGCTCACATTAATCAATCATATCTTTTTGAATGCCTCCATTTGTTCTTCGTATTTGGGATCCCATCTTCTCTTGCCAATTCACTGTCTCATTAAAATTTTCTCCTACCACCCATGTGATATTTGTCCATTGATTCCTCATTTCTATGAGAGAAATCCAACCCATGTACCTTTCTGTAGCCACTGGTTTACCATATAATCCTAAAAATCTAAATGCTTGTCAATCCTCTTTGGATTTAATAATTGTATCTAAACAATATTTGCTCATAATGACATGCTACATCCTCTTCTATTTTCTGATCTAATACAACAACCATTTTAGCTTGAGGATTACAAAATCTACCTTAGTTGTTCTTATGAGACGCACCAAATCAGGAGATCTTACTTGAGTAGCAAGCAGAAGGCAGCGCTTTCTTGGAGTTCACTGGCTCTCAAAAGTTCTGAGTTAGAATCTTCATGACCCGAAAACAAGCTAAGAGTCACAAGACAATGCATAAACTTAGAATAAGACTTGTGACAGACAAAAAAAGCATGCATGCAAGCATGTTAATTTTTGACATGTAAGCTTTATTTCTAATGATTTTTTTTCTCTCAACTAATTGTGTTTATCTATAGAAAAGTATAACGAACCAACTTTATATGCAAACAACTTATTAACATAGCAGCCAACTTTTCAAAAAATTATGATTATAACATTCCAAAAAGTACCCGCCACTCCCATTTTCCTTTATCTCTTTCCAAAAACCGCAGAAGTTGCAGCGTTTTGCGCTGCCTCCTACCACTATTCCTTGTCCTTTTCTTCTTATATTTTATATGATTTTTTTAATTATTTAATTATTTTAGATGTTTCTTTTTCGTCGGTTTCGAATGTACTTTTTTTATAGGTTTTAGATGTTTCTTTTTTTTATGCTTTTCATGTTTCTTCTTTTTTGGTTTTGGATGATTCTTTTTAATAGTTTTAGATGTTTCTTTTTTTTAGTTTTCGGATATTTTTTTTTATGTTTTGGATGTTTTCATTTGTTATGTTTCAAATTTTTTTCCCAATAATTTTGGATGCCTCGTTTTGTTAGATTTTAGATATTTTTAAACTGATTTTGGATATCTTTTTTTGTTAGGTTTCGGTTGTTTCTTTTTGTCAAGTTTTAGATGTTCTTTTCTCAATAGTTTTAAATTTTTTTTTGTTTGGCTATGTTTTTTTTAATATTTTGGATTTTTTTTATTAAGTTTCAGATGTTTCTTTTTGTAAGATTTTAGATGTTTTTTTTAATAATTTTGGATTTTTTTCATGATTTTTAAGAAGTTTCTTTTAAACGGCGAGGCAAAAGGAAGGACGACGACAAATAGCAAGACACTGACGGACGCGATGACAACGACGATGGATACATTCTTAAAGAAAAAAAATATTTGAAACTTCTAAAATTTAAACATTCAAAATGTAGATATAAGAAACATCCAAAATGATACCTTTTTCTTTAATAGTTTACTTTTAATTGTATATTCTCAGAAAAATATCTGATACTTCTAAATGTTAAACATTCAAAATTCAAGTATAAGAAACATCCGAAATGATGTTTTCTTTTTTAATAGTTTTCTTTTATTTATTTATTATTGTATATTCTCAGAAAAAAATATCTAAAACCTTTATCTTTAAACATTTGAAATTCAAGTATAACCAAAAGTGATGTGTTCTTTTATACCATAATTAAAAAAGTTTTATTATGTTCAGATTTTGGATTTTTTATTAAGTTTTTGATAATCTTTTACAACGATTTTGGCTATTTCTTTTTGTTCGGTTTTAAATATTATTTTTACAATGATTTTAGATGTTTGTTTTTAGGATTTGTCTTAAGTGGAAAAAGTATATTTAGGTTCTTGGTGGTCTAGATAAAAAAATTATAAAATAAAATAATAAATTATATAAATATCATCATCTTCTTCCTCTTCTCGCATCTTCTAACAACCACCATTGCTATAATCACACATACCACTGCACCACTAATATATATTATAACTGATTATTATTTGTTCCTTTTTATATGGTGAGTAAAATATTTGATTTGGGGCCAATTTTTTCACTCCTTGTTATACTGAAATCTTTTTGATCTTCCTAGTTCTAATCCCTCAAAGCTCACATGTTTTTCTGCATAAACTTTTTTTTTAATAATTAACACAATAAATGTGAGCTAAAGTTCTCACCTTTATCCCCCAAATAAAGTTTCTTATGATAGTAGCCGACATTTTATGAATCCGTATTTCAATATACTTGTTCTCAAAATCCACCAATGGCACCATCATTACCACTAGGTGATTATCGCATCAAGGACAATCACACACCTAAACAACAAAGCGCACGATGTCATAATTGTCGGCGATGATAGTACTGCCAAAAAAAAAGAGGAGTGACAGAAAAAAAAGAAAGAAGGGGACAAAAGACAAAAATAAAATTTTAAAATAGAGTTATTTTTAAAAATATTTAAATATAGATATAATTATTATATTATTAATAAAAATTTTTAAATTTGTCATTGATTCAAAAATTCAATGGCATGATTTTTAAAAAATTTTGAAGCATAAAGGATCAAAATATACTTTCTCCATTTGAAAAAAACTCCCTGTTTTCATTTGGTTTTAGTTGTTTTGTTCTTTTATTTTTGGATATTTTTTTTCACCTAGTTTTAGATGTTTTTATAGGAGTAAATAACCACCATAAAAAATTTACACATCAATAAAATTAACTACAAAAAAATTAAATTAAAATTATACCCATAAAAAATTAGTTCTGTTTCACAAAAATACCAAACTGTTAACTTTTTGTTGACTAAAAATACGTTAAATTTTTTGTTAATTTTTTTAGCTAACGTGATTGTTCATTTATTTATTTATTCATTCACGTGGTACATTTCCATGTCAGATGCTGTATGTTCATTGTCCCAAGGCTCACAATTTGAGTTGTTTGTGAAGGCACGTTTGTAACCATAACATTGCGATTGGGTGATCCATGCCATGAATGACAGCCCCTATGATTATCAATTGATATTTGTTAATTTGCACACTAATTGTAATGGAATTTCGCTACCAAGATGGGCGATACTTAATTAATTTGTCCCTAAGAAAAATATTGGGCCTAAGACTCTGACATAATGTAGATATTTTGATTTTTTATAATCAATTTGCCTCTTCACTACTGACCCTTATTATTTTGAGTTGAGTTATGTCATTTGTATTATTTTCTACTGTTTATTAGATAAAATATGTACGTACTAACATAATTTTAAGAATGGTTGAGACTAGAATTATTTTTTTTAGTTGTTCACGATATTTCTTAATCAGACAAAGTTAAGAATTAATTCATTGTAGATCTGAACTTCATTTAAAAGTCTTCCAAATTAAAAAAAAAAAAAAAAAATCAAGGATCGATTACATCAAACAACAATTGAGGATGCAACCCACCCTAAATAACGTGCAGCAAATTAAAATCTTGATACCAAAGAAAAAAAATGCTCCGATGCCTTAAGATTGATTAAAGAAAGAACGAAATTATATCATGATCATATCATCAAAAAGAGAAGTAAAAAAATCAAGGCCTATAAAAAAAGAGCAAAGACAACACAACGACATATATGTACATACATTTTCCCATAGACAAAGTATTTAAGCATATGCTGCCATAATAATTCACATGTGAACACAGATATTGAGAGAGATAGGTCGAAAGTAATAAAGCAAAAGTAAATGTTAAAGCTAACTCAGAAGAGAATTAAGATATAGTGTCTTTGTTTTATGAAGGAGTTGCCTATGTATATTTTGGTTTGATGATGTTGTCGTTGGAGTGAGCCAATTCTACACGAACATATATACATACATTTTCCCATATCTAGTTTATATCCGCGATCGACAATCACATTTTTTTTTCACATAGAAAAGAAAAATAAGAGAAAACTTAGCTTTGAATAAATTAAATACAAAAAATATTGTTTATACATTAAAATTAGTCATTATGTATTTGTAGATAAATATAAATATAATTTAATTTATTTTTAGTATATATTTTATATGTCAATGTATATTTTATACTAGTAATTAATTTTAGTGACTGATCTTGATGTATACATAATATATTTAAATGAAATATCCTCCAACCCTCCATTTCAACCACATGAATAAATACATTCACGTATTAGTCAGCCTTCAAAAAAAGTAGAGAAAGTGGAAGAAAATTAAAACACAAAGCAAAGGTATTAGTTAATGGACGTTCACCATATAAGATGATGCTAGTGACATCTATACGGCCATATTTGACATGATTACAGTATGCAGTTCGGGTTCATTCGTTCTCACTTCTATTTGCATTGCTAAAAGTATTATATTGATTAGGGATATGACTTTTACATTCTAATCTAGAATTACTCATAATGAGATTTGAAGAATAGAATGAAGAGCTACTAATCATAATGAGTTGTACTTATAAGGAATTTCGCTATCAAATCAGTGTGAGGTTCAAAAAATTTAAGGATTGGAATATTTCTAAAAAATTTTATCTTCGATATTTATGAGGTTTAATTATTCTATTGGTCCCTATAGTTTTGCAAAATTTTTAATTAGGTCTTTATACATTTTTTTTTAATTGGCGGGTCCATGTACCAATTTTTTTTTTCAATTAGGTCACTTTTGGCAGTAATTAGCTTAATTTTATAGGAACCCAAGAAAAAGAAAAAAAAATTGGCACAGAAATCCAAATAAAAAAAAAGTAGGGATCCGATTAAAAAAAAATTCGGTATAAGGACTCAATTAGAAAGAAAAAAGTATAAGAACCTAATTAAAAATTTTACAAAACTGTAAAGACCAACAAAATAATTAAATTTATTTATAATCTTCGGTAGACAAATTAGTGAAATGATTTTTTATTGATTTTTTTCAATTTTAGTTGATGATCACAATTTTAATGTGTGTGTCCTATTATTAGGCCGAATGCATGATTTAGGCCCATTTTGAGTGTGTGACTATATATAACAAATGTATATAATATAATTTAATATTTAATATATATATATATATATATATATATATATATATATATATATAAATAAAAACTTTATTAATATTACTTGTAAATATATATAGGTTAATATTCGAATTCGTCTTTAAAATTTTTTTTAAATTAGCCTCTAAAAATATTAAATTAGTCACATTCGTTCCTAAAAGATATAACGTAAGTTAAATCGATCTTTTTGTCAGTTAAATGATGAGTGTCATGTTAAAGTACTAGTGGCCTAATGTGTCACAAAATGATGATCGATTAACGTGTTATGTCATCTAACGTATTATCTATTACTTGTATAATAGCCGTGGCTCATTAAGCCACGCGTCACTCTCACGTTAATTTGCAATAAAAAAAATTAAAAAGGAGTAATCTAAAGGTAAAGCAGATTGTTTCTCTGTCTGCGCTGTTCCTTCTTTCTCGGTCTCAGTTTCTCACTCTCTCTATATGTTCTCCTTCCTTCATCGTCTCAGTCTCTCACTCTCTCTATTGATCTCCGTCTTCCTGTAAAAGCCAACCGCACCGTCGGCTTCAACACCATCATCGATGGATGATCTCTGGATTGCATCCTCTCTCGGTTATCTGCTCTCTTTTTCTGGTGACTGCCACTCACATACTCTCCCGCTCTTTCTTCCAAATCCTATCTCTTCACCGCCGACTTGCACCTTCAGGTTTTGTATGTCTCTTCAATCTTCGCCAATTTCTTCCTTCATTGTGCTGAAATCACTAATCCCTACGACCCCCACCTAAAACCCTAATCCTAGCTACTGGAATTCTTTGTATGAAAGCATAGAGAAGGAGGACGCGGTGGAGGCAGCAGACCTCTCCAAAATCCTCAACCCAACCGAGCTACGCGGATTATTCATCGGAGAGCACGGTTCTTGCAATGGCGATGGTGAGTATCAGCCGGGGAGATGCTCGCGATAATGAGCGACTACCATGTTCGGTCGAGATCTCAACCGTCGGTCTCCTCGTGCAAGGTATTCTGCCGATCTCTGTGATTGTCTGGTACTGCATGTTTAATGTCGTTGATTTAGGGTTTCTTTTGTGGGTTGTTGGTCTTTGATTTGGGGTTTGGTATTTTTTTTTTGTTTTTCGAATGTTTGAGTTGTTCTGACGGTTGATTCTCATCAATTTGAAGTATATTGGTTTTTCTTATCTGCTGTTGCTGGGAAAAATCCTCTGCCTTTATGAGTCTTGGAAGATTCCCAACCAGTCTGGTCGTTGGTTTAGGTTTTGTGCAGCGTCGCGTCACTTCCGTGAATCTTCCCCGTTATTGCACTCTAATTCGAAGTGGGTGAGAGTTTTCATTTCTGAAATTAATTTTGGTTATCATCATTATGTTTTATACATATTAGTCTGTTTCACATAATTATGAATTAAATGTTTTCTAATTCTAAGGGGTTATGAAGATGAGATATGTTTGTTGGGAGTGGACTGAGAGAGAAAAAAATGATGTCTTCATCTTTGATTGTGGTCGTCTCTGTCGCTATGTCTCCCAAACCCTAGGGATTCAACTTGGATCTCCATAATATGATTCGTATATCGTTTTCAGTGGTCGGAACTTCTTTTTCATTTTGGTTGTTACATTCAATTCAACGCCAAAGAACCTAACCTAATTTGGTTGATGGTTGGTTGCAGCTCATGTTGTCAAAGTCAGAAATTGGTAAGGCCAATTGAACATACCTGATCCAGGTAAGTGGGGTGGGTTATTATTCTGTTATAGGTTATTCGTTCTTATTTTGTAACCTGAGTGTGTATTAGGGTAAAGTACTTATTTAATATTTGTGCTTCCTTTTAATTGCATTATTGTGACTTTTGTGCAAGAGAGCAAATATGAGCGATGACAACATTACAAGGAGTTATCATCATCACCATCATGGAGCCACAAGAGAATCATCATCAAGGAGTTATCCCTAACAGGTGAAGGTGCTCTCTCTCTCATGCTCCCCAACCCAATCCCTTCAACCCTGTTTTCCAGCTTCCGATTCGTTCAACCCCAAATTTCAGTATTCTTGATTAATTAGAGAAAATTTAGAAGATTAAGTTTTATTTCACCCCAAAACCTGTGTGAAAAATGTAGTTCTTTTTCTGGCAGACAACATCATGCAGAACCTGTGGTGCTATCTTCCTTCATGGGTAAAAGAGCTGGCTAGGACCTAAATAGGATGAATATTTTTTTTATCCTTTTCTACAATTAGACCCATTAAATCCTATATTGAAGATATGAATGTAGCCATTGATGTTTAAATCCAGAATTTTCACGGGCTTCCCCTTGATTATAAAATTCTTTTAAAAAAATATAAGAACCTAATTAAAAATTTTGCAAAACTATAAAGACCAATAGAGTAATTAAACCTATTTATAATCTTCGGTTGACAAATTAGTGAAATGATTTTTTATTGATTTTTTCAATCTTAGTTGAATATGATCACAATTTTAATGTGTGTGTCCTATTATTAGGCCGAATGCATGATTTAAGCCTATTTTGAGTGTGTGACTATATATAACAAATGTAAATAATATAATTTAATATTAAAGATATATATATAAAAATAAAAACTTTATTAAAATTACTTGTAAATATATATAGGTTAACATTCGAATTTGTCTCTGAATTGTTTTTTAAAATTAGCCTCTAAAAAAAATTAAATTAGTCACATTCGTTCCTAAAAGATATAACGTAAGTTAAATCGATCTTTTTGTCAGTTAAATGATGAGTGTCATGTTAAAGTACTAGTGGCCTAATGTGTCACGAAATGGTGATCGATTAACGTGTTATGTTATCTAACGTATTATCTATTACTTGTATAATAGCCGTGGCTCATTGAGCCACGCGTCTCTCTCACATTAATTTGCAATAAAAAAATTAAAAAGGAGTAACCTAAAGGTAAAGCAGATTGTTTCTCTCTCTGTGCTCTTCCTTCTTTCTCGGTCTCAGTTTCTCACTTTCTCTATATGTTCTCCTTCCTTCATCGTCTCAGTCTCTCACTCTCTCTATGGATCTCCGTCTTCCCGTAAAAGCCAACCGCAACGTCGGCTTCAACACCATCATCGACGGATGATCTCTGGATTGCATCCTCTCTCGGTTATCTGCTCTCTCTTTCTGGTGACTACCACTCACATTCTCTCCTGCTCTTTCTTCCAAACCCTACCTCTTCACCTCCGATTTGCACCTTCAGGTTTTGTATGTCTCTTCAATCTTCGCCAATTTCTTCCTTCATTGTGCTGAAATCACTAATCCCTACGACCCCCACCTAAAACCCTAATCCTAGCTACTGGAATTCGTTGTCTGAAAGCATAGAGATGGAGGACGCGGTGGAGGCAGCAGACCTCTCCAAAATCCTCAACCCAACCGAGCTAAGCGGATTATTTGTCGGAGAGCACGGTTCTGGCGATGGTGATGGTGAGTATCAGCCGGGGAGATGCTCGCGATAATGAGCGACTACCATGTTCGGTCGAGATCTCAACCGTCCGTCTCCTCGTGCAAGGTATTCTGCCGATCTCTGTGATTGTCTGGTACTGCATGTTTAATGTCGTTGATTTAGGGTTTCTTTTGTGGGTTGTTGGTCTTTGATTTGAGGTTTGGTATTTTTTTTGTTATTCAAATGTTTGAGTTGTTCTGACGGTTGATTCTCATCAATTTGAGGTATATTGGTTTTTCTTATCTGCTGTTGCTGGGAAAAATCCTCTGCCTTTATTAGTCTTGGAAGATTCCCAACCACTCTGGTCGTTGGTTTAGGTTTTGTGCAGCGTCGCGTCGCTTCTGTGAATCTTCCCCGTTATTGCACTCTAATTCGAAGTGGGTGAGAGTTGTCATTTTTGAAATTAATTTAGGTTATCATCATTATGTTTTATACATATTAGTCTGTTTCACATAATTATGAATTAAATGTTTTCTAATTCTAAGGGGTTATGAAGATGAGATATGTTTGTTGGGAGTGGACTGAGAGAGAAAAAAATGATGTCTTCATCTTTGATTGTGGTCGTCTCTGTCGCTATGTCTCCCAAACCCTAGGGATTCAACTTGGATCTCCATAATATGATTCGTATATCGTTTTCAGTGGTCGGAACTTCTTTTTCATTTTGGTTGTTACATTCAATTCAACGCCAAAGAACCTAACCTAATTTGGTTGATGGTTGGTTGCAGCTCATGTTGTCAAAGTCAGAAATTGGTAAGGCCAATTGAACATACCTGATCCAGGTAAGTGGGGTGGGTTATTATTCTGTTGTAGGTTATTCGTTCTTATTTTGTAACCTGAGTGTGTATTAGGGTAAAGTACTTATTTAATATTTGTGCTTCCTTTTAATTGAATTATTGTGACTTTTGTGCAAGAGAGCAAATATGAGCGATGACAACATTACAAGGAGTTATCATCATCACCATCATGGAGCCACAAGAGAATCATCATCAAGGAGTTATCCCTGACAGGTGAAGGCGCTCCCTCTCTCATGCTCCCCAACCCAATCCCTTCAACCCTGTTTTCCAGCTTCCGATTCGTTCAACCCCAAATTTCAGTATTCTTGATTAATTAGAGAAAACTTAGAAGATTAAGTTTTATTTCACCCCAAAACCTGTGTGAAAAATGTAGTTCTTTTTCTGGCAGACAACATCATGCAGAACCTGTGGTGCTATCTTCCTTCATGGGTAAAAGAGCTGGCTAGGACCTAAATAGGATGAATATTTTTTTTATCCTTTTCTACAATTAGACCCATTAAATCCTATATTGAAGATATGAATGTAGCCATTGATGTTTAAATCCAGAATTTTCACGTGCTTCCCCTTGATTATAAAATTCTTTTAAAAAAATATAAGAACCTAATTAAAAATTTTGCAAAACTATAAAGACCAATAGAGTAATTAAACCTATTTATAATCTTCGGTTGACAAATTAGTGAAATGATTTTTTATTGATTTTTTCAATCTTAGTTGAATATGATCACAATTTTAATGTGTGTGTCCTATTATTAGGCCGAATGCATGATTTAAGCCTATTTTGAGTGTGTGACTATATATAACAAATGTAAATAATATAATTTAATATTAAAGATATATACATAAAAATAAAAACTTTATTAAAATTACTTGTAAATATATATAGGTTAACATTCGAATTTGTCTCTGAATTGTTTTTTAAAATTAGCCTCTAAAAAAAATTAAATTAGTCACATTCGTTCCTAAAAGATATAACGTAAGTTAAATTGATCTTTTTGTCAGTTAAATGATGAGTGTCATGTTAAAGTACTAGTGGCCTAATGTGTCACGAAATGGTGATCGATTAACGTGTTATGTTATCTAACGTATTATCTATTACTTGTATAATAGCCGTGGCTCATTGAGCCACGCGTCTCTCTCACATTAATTTGCAATAAAAAAATTAAAAAGGAGTAACCTAAAGGTAAAGCAGATTGTTTCTCTCTCTGTGCTCTTCCTTCTTTCTCGGTCTCAGTTTCTCACTTTCTCTATATGTTCTCCTTCCTTCATCGTCTCAGTCTCTCACTCTCTCTATGGATCTCCGTCTTCCCGTAAAAGCCAACCGCAACGTCGGCTTCAACACCATCATCGACGGATGATCTCTGGATTGCATCCTCTCTCGGTTATCTGCTCTCTCTTTCTGGTGACTACCACTCACATTCTCTCCTGCTCTTTCTTCCAAACCCTACCTCTTCACCTCCGATTTGCACCTTCAGGTTTTGTATGTCTCTTCAATCTTCGCCAATTTCTTCCTTCATTGTGCTGAAATCACTAATCCCTACGACCCCCACCTAAAACCCTAATCCTAGCTACTGGAATTCGTTGTCTGAAAGCATAGAGATGGAGGACGCGGTGGAGGCAGCAGACCTCTCCAAAATCCTCAACCCAACCGAGCTAAGCGGATTATTTGTCGGAGAGCATGGTTCTGGCGATGGTGATGGTGAGTATCAGCCGGGGAGATGCTCGCGATAATGAGCGACTACCATGTTCGGTCGAGATCTCAACCGTCCGTCTCCTCGTGCAAGGTATTCTGCCGATCTCTGTGATTGTCTGGTACTGCATGTTTAATGTCGTTGATTTAGGGTTTCTTTTGTGGGTTGTTGGTCTTTGATTTGAGGTTTGGTATTTTTTTTGTTATTCAAATGTTTGAGTTGTTCTGACGGTTGATTCTCATCAATTTGAGGTATATTGGTTTTTCTTATCTGCTGTTGCTGGGAAAAATCCTCTGCCTTTATTAGTCTTGGAAGATTCCCAACCACTCTGGTCGTTGGTTTAGGTTTTGTGCAGCGTCGCGTCGCTTCTGTGAATCTTCCCCGTTATTGCACTCTAATTCGAAGTGGGTGAGAGTTGTCATTTTTGAAATTAATTTAGGTTATCATCATTATGTTTTATACATATTAGTCTGTTTCACATAATTATGAATTAAATGTTTTCTAATTCTAAGGGGTTATGAAGATGAGATATGTTTGTTGGGAGTGGACTGAGAGAGAAAAAAATGATGTCTTCATCTTTGATTGTGGTCGTCTCTGTCGCTATGTCTCCCAAACCCTAGGGATTCAACTTGGATCTCCATAATATGATTCGTATATCGTTTTCAGTGGTCGGAACTTCTTTTTCATTTTGGTTGTTACATTCAATTCAACGCCAAAGAACCTAACCTAATTTGGTTGATGGTTGGTTGCAGCTCATGTTGTCAAAGTCAGAAATTGGTAAGGCCAATTGAACATACCTGATCCAGGTAAGTGGGGTGGGTTATTATTCTGTTGTAGGTTATTCGTTCTTATTTTGTAACCTGAGTGTGTATTAGGGTAAAGTACTTATTTAATATTTGTGCTTCCTTTTAATTGAATTATTGTGACTTTTGTGCAAGAGAGCAAATATGAGCGATGACAACATTACAAGGAGTTATCATCATCACCATCATGGAGCCACAAGAGAATCATCATCAAGGAGTTATCCCTGACAGGTGAAGGCGCTCTCTCTCTCATGCTCCCCAACCCAATCCCTTCAACCCTGTTTTCCAGCTTCCGATTCGTTCAACCCCAAATTTCAGTATTCTTGATTAATTAGAGAAAACTTAGAAGATTAAGTTTTATTTCACCCCAAAACCTGTGTGAAAAATGTAGTTCTTTTTCTGGCAGACAACATCATGCAGAACCTGTGGTGCTATCTTCCTTCATGGGTAAAAGAGCTGGCTAGGACCTAAATAGGATGAATATTTTTTTTATCCTTTTCTACAATTAGACCCATTAAATCCTATATTGAAGATATGAATGTAGCCATTGATGTTTAAATCCAGAATTTTCACGTGCTTCCCCTTGATTATAAAATTCTTTTAAAAAAATATAAGAACCTAATTAAAAATTTTGCAAAACTATAAAGACCAATAGAGTAATTAAACCTATTTATAATCTTCGGTTGACAAATTAGTGAAATGATTTTTTATTGATTTTTTCAATCTTAGTTGAATATGATCACAATTTTAATGTGTGTGTCCTATTATTAGGCCGAATGCATGATTTAAGCCTATTTTGAGTGTGTGACTATATATAACAAATGTAAATAATATAATTTAATATTAAAGATATATATATAAAAATAAAAACTTTATTAAAATTACTTGTAAATATATATAGGTTAACATTCGAATTTGTCTCTGAATTGTTTTTTAAAATTAGCCTCTAAAAAAAATTAAATTAGTCACATTCGTTCCTAAAAGATATAACGTAAGTTAAATCGATCTTTTTGTCAGTTAAATGATGAGTGTCATGTTAAAGTACTAGTTGCCTAATGTGTCACGAAATGGTGATCGATTAACTTGTTATGTCATCTAACGTATTATCTATTACTTGTATAATAGCCGTGGCTCATTGAGCCACGCGTCACTCTCACGTTAATTTGCAATAAAAAAATTAAAAAGGAGTAACCTAAAGGTAAAGCAGATTGTTTCTCTCTCTGTGCTCTTCCTTCTTTCTCGGTCTCAATTTCTCAATTTCTCTATATGTTCTCCTTCCTTTATCGTCTCAGTCTCTCACTCTCACTATGGATCTCCGTCTTCCCGTAAAAGCCAACCGCACCGTCGGCTTCAACACCATCATCGACGGATGATCTCTGGATTGCATCCTCTCTCGGTTATCTGCTCTCTCTTTCTGGTGACTACCACTCACATTCTCTCCTGCTCTTTCTTCCAAACCCTACCTCTTCACCTCCGATTTGCACCTTTAGGTTTTGTATGTCTCTTCAATCTTCGCTAATTTCTTCCTTCATTGTGCTGAAATCACTAATCCCTACGACCCCCACCTAAAACCCTAATCCTAGCTACTGGAATTCGTTGTCTGAAAGCATAGAGAAGGAGGACGCGGTGGAGGCAGCAGACCTCTCCAAAATCCTCAACCCAACCGAGCTAAGCGGATTATTTGTCGGAGAGCATGGTTCTGGCGATGGCGATGGTGAGTATCAGCCGGGGAGATGCTCGCGATAATGAGCGACTACCATGTTCGGTCGAGATCTCAACCGTCGGTCTCCTCGTGCAAGGTATTCTACCGATCTCTGTGATTGTCTGGTACTGCATGTTTAATGTCGTTGATTTAGGGTTTCCTTTGTGGGTTGTTGGTCTTTGATTTGCGGTTTGGTATTTTTTTTTGTTTTTCGAATGTTTGAGTTGTTCTGACGGTTAATTCTCATCAATTTGAAGTATATTGGTTTTTTTTTATCTACTGTTGCTGGGAAAAATCCTTTGCCTTTATTAGTCTTGGAAGATTCCCAACCACTCTGGTCGTTGGTTTAGGTTTTGTGCAGCGTCGCGTCACTTCCGTGAATCTTCTCCGTTATTGCACTCTAATTCGAAGTGGGTGAGAGTTTTCATTTCTGAAATTAATTTAGGTTATCATCATTATGTTCTATACATATTAGTCTGTTTCACATAATTATGAATTAAATGTTTTCTAATTCTAAGGGGTTATGAAGATGAGATATGTTTGCTGGGAGTGGACTGAGAGAGAAAAAAATGATGTCTTCATCTTTGATTGTGGTCGTCTCTGTCGCTATGTCTCCCAAACCCTAGGGATTCAACTTGGATCTCCATAATATGATTCGTTTATCATTTTCAGTGGTCGGAACTTCTTTTTTATTTTGGTTGTTACATTCAATTCAACGCCAAAGAACCTAACCTAATTTGTTTGGTGGTTGGTTGCAGCTCATATTGTCAAACTCAGAAATTGGAAAGGCCAGTTGAACATACCTGATCCAAGGTAAGTGGGGTGGGTTATTATTCTGTTGTAGGTTATTCGTTCTTATTTTGTAACCTGAATGTATATTAGGGTAAAGTACTTATTTAATATTTGTGCTTCCTTTTAATTGCATTATTGTGACTTTTGTGCAAGAGAGTAAATATGAGCGATGACAACATCACAAGGAGTTATCATCATCACCATCATGGAGCCACAAGAGAATCATCATCAAGGAGTTATCCCTGACAGGTGAAGGCGCTCTCTCTCATGCTCCCCAACCCCATCTCTTCAACCCTGTTTTCTAGCTTCTGATTCGTTCAACCCCAAATTTCAGTATTCTTGATTAATTAGAGAAAACTTAGAAGATTAAGTTTTATTTCACCCCAAAACCTGTGTTAAAATTGTAGTTCTTTTTCTGGCAGACAACATCATGCAGAACCTGTGGTGCTATCTTCCTTCATGGGTAAAAGAGCTGGCTAGGACCTAAATAGGATGAATATTTTTTTATCCTTTTCTACAATTAGACCCATTAAATCCTATATTGAAGATATGAATGTAGTCATTGATGTTTAAATCCAGCATTTTCACGGGCTTCCCCTTGATTATAAAATTCTTTAAAAAAAAATATAAGAACCTAATTAAAAATTTTGCAAAACTATAAAGACCAACAGAGTAATTAAACCTATTTATAATCTTCGGTAGACAAATTAGTGAAATGATTTTTTATTGATTTTTTCAATCTTAGTTGAATATGATCACAATTTTAATGTGTGTGTCCTATTATTAGGCCGAATGCATGATTTAAGCCCATTTTGAGTGTGTGATTATATATAACAAATGTATATAATATAATTTAATATTTAAGATATATATATAAAAATAAAAACTTTATTAAAATTACTTGTAAATATATATAGGTTAACATTCGAATTTGTCTTTGAAATTTTTTTTTTTAAAATTAGCCTCTAAAAAAATTAAATTAGTCATATTCGTTCCTAAAAGATATAACGTAAGTTAAATCGATCTTTTTGTCAGTTAAATGATGAGTGTCATGTTAAAGTACTAGTGGCCTAATGTGTCACGAAATGATGATCGATTAACGTGTTATGTCATCTAACGTATTATCTATTACTTGTATCATAGCCGTGGCTCATTAAGCCACGTGTCACTCTCACGTTAATTTGCAATAAAAAATGAAAAAGGATTTACCTATAGGTAAAGCAGATTGTTTCTCTCTCTACGATCTTCCTTCTCTCTCGGTCTCAGTTTCTCACTCCCTCTCTATGTCCTCCTTCCTTCATCGTCTCAGTCTCTCACTCTCTCTATGGGTCTCCGTCTTCCTATAAAAGCCAACCGCACCGTCGGCTTCAACACCATCACCGACGGATGATCTCTGGATTGCATCCTCTCTCAGTTATCTACTCTCTCTTTCTAGTGACTGCCACTCACATTCTCTCCCGCTCTTTCTCCCAAACCCTACCTCTTCACCTCCGATTTGCACCTTCAGGTTTTGTATGTCTCTTCAATCTTCGCCAATTTCTTCCTTCATTGTGCTGAAATCACTAATCCCTACGACCCTGGTGCACGAAATTGTGATCATCAACAATGGCGCCAACAGCTTGGTACGCACAATTGTAATCTCAACTTTTTATCACAACTTTGCACAACTAACTAGCAAGTGCATTGGGTCGTCCAAGTAATACCTTACGTGAGTAAGGGTCGATCCCACGGAGATTGTCGGCTTGAAGCAAGCTATGGTCATCTTGTAAATCTCAGTCAGGCAGATTCAAACGGTTATGGAGGATTGATAATTAAAAAATGAATAAAACATAAAATAAGATAAAGATAGAGATACTTGTGTAATTCATTGGTAGGAATTTCAGATAAGCGTATGAAGATGCTTTGTTCCTCTTGAACCTCTGCTTTTCTATTGCCTTCTTCCAATCATTCATACTCCTTTCCATGACAAGTTTTATGTTGGGCATCACCGTTGTCAATGGCTACTTCCAGTTCTCTCAGTGAAAATGTTCTACGCATGCTGTCATCGCACGGCTAATCCTCTGTCGGTTCTCGATCATGTTGGAATAGGATCCATTGATCCTTTTACGTTTGTCACACGCCCAACAATCGCGAGTTTGAACCTCGTCACAGTCATCCCTTCCTAGATCCTACTCAGAATACCATAGACAAGGTTTAGACATTCCGAATCTCAGGAATGGCCGCCAATAATTCTAGCCTATACCACGAAGGTTCCAGTCTTAGATTTGAAACCCAAGAGATACACATTCAAGCTTGTTTGCATGTAGAACGGAAGTAGTTGTCAGTCACGCATTCATAGGTGAGAATGGTGATGAGTGTCACATAATCATCACATTCATCATGTTCTTGGGTGCGAATGAATATCTTGGAGAAGAAATAGACTTGAGTTGAATAGAAAAACAATAGTACTTGTATTAATTCATGAAGAACAGCAGAGCTCCACACCTTAATCTATGGTGTGTAGAAACTCTACCGTTGAAAATACATAAGAACAAAAGGTCTAGGCTGGCCATTCCAAAGAGGGTTCAATCATCAAAACATGATTCTAAGATGATCAAAAGATTGAAAATACAATAGCAAAAGGTCCTATTTATAGAAAACTAGTAGCCTAGGGTTACAGAAATAGGTAATTAATCCAGAAATCTTCTTCTGGGCCCACTTGGTGTGTGCTTGGGCTGAGCATTGAAGATTTCATATGTAGATACTTTTCTTGGAGTTAAACGCCAGCTTTTGTACCAGTTTGGGCGTTTAACTCCAGCTTTTGTGCCAGTTCTGGCATTAAACGCCAGAATTCTTGAGCTGACTTAAAACGCCTATTTGGGCCATCAAATCTTGAGAAAAGTATGGACTATTAAATATTTCTGGAAAGCTCAGGATGTCTACTTTCCAACACAATTGAGAGCACACCAATTGGGCTTTTTTTGCTCCAGAAAACCCACTTCTAGTGTAGGGAGGTCAGAATCCAACAGCATCTGCAGTCCTTTTTCAGCCTCTGAATCAGATTGTTGCTCAGGTCCCTCAATTTCAGCCAGAAAATACCTGAAATCACAGAAAAACACACAAACTCATAGTAAAGTCCAGAAAAGTTATTTTTAAATAAAAACTAATAAAAACATAATAAAAACTAACTAAAACATACTAAAAACATACTAAAAACAATGCCAAAAAGCGTATAAATTATCCGCTCATCAGACCCCCACCTAAAACCCTAACCCTAGCTACTGGAATTCATTGTCTGAAAGCACAGAGAAGAAGGACACGGTGGAGGCAGCAGACCTCTCCGAAATCCTCAACCCAACCGAGCTAAGCGGATTATTTGTTGGAGAGCACAGTTCTGGTGATGGCGATGGTGAGTATCAGCCGGGGAGATGCTCGCGATGATGAGCGACTACCATGTTCGGTCGAGATCTCAACCGTCGGTCTCCTTGTGCAAGGTAGTCTGGCGATCTCTGTGATTGTGTGGTACTGCATGTTTAATGTCGTTGATTTAGGGTTTCCTTTGTGGGTTGGTGGTCTTTGATTTGGGGTTTGGTATGTTTTTTTTGTTTTTCGAATGTTTGAGTTGTTCTAACGGTTGATTCTCATCAATTTGAAGTATATTGGTTTTTCTTATCTGCTGTTGCTGGGAAAAATCCTCTGCCTTTATCAGTCTTGGAAGATTCCCAACCACTCTGGTCGTTGGTTTAGGTTTTGTGCAACATCGCGTCGCTTCCGTGAATCTTCCCCGTTATTGCACTCTGATTCGAAGTGGGTGAGGGTTTTCATTTCTGAAATTAATTAGGTCATCATCATTATGTTTTATACATATTAGTATGTTTCACATAATTATGAATTAAATGTTTTCTAATTCTAAGGGTTTATGAAGATGAGATATGTTTACTTGGGGTGGACTGAGAGAGATGTCTTCATCTTTGATTGTGGTCGTCTCTGTCGCTATGTCTCCCAAACCCTAGGGATTCAACTCGGATCTCCATAATATGGTTCGTATATCGTTTTCAGTGGTCAGAACTTCTTTTTCATTTTGGTTGTTACATTCAATTCAACGCCAAAGAACCTAATCTAATTTGGTTGGTGGTTGGTTGCAGCTCATGTTGTCAAAGTCAGAAATTAGAAAGGCCAGTTGAACAGACCTGATCCAGGTAAGTGGGGTTGGTTATTGTTCTGTTGTAGGTTATTCGTTCTTATTTTGTAACCTGAGTGTGTATTAGGGTAAAGTACTTATTTAATATTTGTGCTTCCTTTTAATTGCATTATTGTGACTTTTGTGCAAGAAAGTAAATATGAGCGATGACAACATCACAAGGAGTTATCATCATCACCATCATGGAGCCACAAGAGAATCATCATCAAGGAGTTATCCCTAACAGGTGAAGGCACTCTCTCTCTTATGCTCCCAAACCCCATCTCTTCAACCCTGTTTTCCAGCTTCTAATTCGTTCAACCCCAAATTTCAGTATTCTTGATTAATTAGAGAAAATTTAGAAGATTAAGTTTTATTTCACCCCCAAATGTGTGAAAAATGTAGTTCTTTTTCTAGCAGACAATATCATGTAGAACTTGTGGTGTTATCTTCCTTCATGGGTAAATGAGCTGGCTAGGACCTAAATAAGATGAATATTTTTTTTTATCCTTTTCTACAATTAGACCCATTAAATCCTATATTGAAGATATGAATGTAGTCATTGATGTTTAAATCCAGAATTTTCATGAGCTTCCCCTTGATTATAAAATTCTTTAAAAAAGTATAAGAACCTAATTAAAAGTTTTGCAAAACTATAAATACCAACAGAGTAATTAAACCTATTTATAATCTTCGGTAGACAAATTAGTGAAATGATTTTTTATTGATTTTTTTCAATTTTAGTTGAATATGATCACAATTTGAATGTGTGTGTCCTATTATTAGGCTGAATGCATGATTTAGGCCCATTTTGAGTGTGTGACTATATATAATAAATGTATATTATATAATTTAATATTTAAGTTATATATAAAAATAAAAACTTTATTAATATTACTTGTAAATATATATAGGTTAATATTCAAATTCGTCTTTGAAAATTTTTTTTAAGTTAGCCTCTAAAAAAATTAAATTAGTCACATTCGTTCCTAAAAGATATAACGTAAGTTAAATCGATCTTTTTGTCAGTTAAATAATGAGTGTCATGTTAAAGTACTAGTAGCCTAATGTGTCATGAAATGATGATCAATTAACGTGTA
Source organism: Arachis hypogaea (assembly GCF_003086295.3). Lineage (NCBI taxonomy): Eukaryota > Viridiplantae > Streptophyta > Magnoliopsida > Fabales > Fabaceae > Arachis > Arachis hypogaea. Next base: position 108,775,620 of record NC_092051.1, on the reverse strand, counting down.
ATGTCATCTAGCGTATTATCTATTACTTGTATAATAGCCGTGGCTCATTAAGCCACGCGTCACTCTCATGTTAATGTGCAATAAAAAACTGGAAAAGGAGTAACTGATGACAAGTCATCTTATGCTAGTTTTACAAGCATTTTCATTAGTTTCATTAGGTTTTATGCACTTTCTTACACCATAAGTAAGTAATTGGAGTGGATTTTCATGATTATGTTGAATCAATCAAACATCATTTATTTTACACAAAATTATAGGTTTTATGCCATAATTTATTGATTTTATAAATAATGCAAAGATCTAGTAATTTTGATGGGACTTTGATTAGTTGTTTGGTTGCTTGTAGGTGAAGAAATGATGGAAAGAGAAATTTTTGGCATACTTTTGAAGTTTGAGCACGCTTTGGACCTTAGGCCATGCTTTGAAAAGTGTGGCCCCTGAAAATAAAGCGTGGCGCATCAAAGCTCACAAGGAGCGCTCAAGGTTGCAAACGGAGTGCCCAAGAGGAAGCACCAAATGGTGCAGCAAAGGCAAAGGCTAGCGTTCCAAAATGTGAATGCTACGTTCACTCTTGTGACCTTTTTCGAGGAGAGAAAGGCAAGGAAGCAAGGCTCACAAAGGCCAGCGCTCAAACAAAGAAATGTAGCTCTCCCTTTCTTCACCTTTCTCGTGCCTCTTGGCCAAGGAGAGCAAGGCTCTTGCCTAAGAAATTTAAGGAAGCGCAGCGCTCTCACCAAGGCTCGAAGAGGGGGGCACCAAGGGAACTGAGCACGCACCAAGACAAAGAAGGGTGGCACTCAAAAATTCAAGCGTAGTGCTCCCTTTTGCCAACATTCTCGTGCTCCAAGCCTTGGGAGGAAGGCTCAGCATCATGTAGCGTTCACAATTTGAACGTAGCGTTCAAAGAGTGAACGCTAGGCAAGGAGACACCAAATTGGCTCACCAAGGCTAAGTGAACGTAACGTTCACAAGACCAAACAGAGTGCTCCACTGGAGCTAGTCTCCAACCCAAATCCACTTGAAGCAAAGCCACCCGGATCCATCTCTCATTCAAGGCCAACTTTGAAAATCCCACTCCAAGCTTTGAAGACCAAAATAGAAAGTGTATAAATAGGATCAAATTCAATTTGGAGAGGACCTTTTGCTCATTTTTATTTTTCACTTTTGAATTTTCATTTGGAAATTTGGGAATTAGGAATTGGATTTAGTTTTCTTTCTGTTTTTATTTTCTTTTCTTCTGTAACTTCTACTGTTTGTTCTTGGATTTTGAATTGAGATTGAAGAGCTCCATTGATTCTAAATCTGAGAATCATCTTTCACTTTTCTTCTCAATTGCTCTAAGAATTGGATCTGAGTTTAGTTTTCTGTTTTCATTTTCTTTCTTCTGCAACTTTTACTTTTGGGTTTTTGAATTGAGATTGAAGAATTTCATTAAATCTGGATCTGAGAATCATCTTTGCTTTTCTTTCATATAGTTTTGAGAATTGGAGAATTGGATCTAAGTTTCATTTACTGTTTTCCTTTTCATTTCATCTGCAAATTTCCTTTCTGCTTGATTAAGGGAGCAATTGAGATCTAGATCTAATTGCTAGTCTCATTACTCTTCTTCGATCTTCAATTTCTCTTTTAGGATTTCATAATTGATTCAAGTTTTCTTGCTGTTTTGTTTCTTGAAGCAATTTTCCATTTCTGTTCTTGCTGTTGAGATCCAGATCTGAATTCTTGCATCTCATAGCCCTCTGATTTACTTTAGTTTGCAATTTCTTATTCAATTCTAAACCCCAGCATCCAAATCCCTTTACTCTTCAAGAAATTTACATTTCTTACACTTTAAGTTTCTGCAATTTACTTTTCTTTCAATTTAAGTTTCAGCTCTTTTACTTTCATGCACTTTAAGTTACTGCAATTTATCTCTTCTGCACTTTATTTTTCTGCCCAATTTACCTTCTGCACTTTCAATTTCCTGCAATTTAGCTTTTGTTAATCAAAATCACTCAAATCATCAAATATTCGCTTAACTAAATTCATCACCTAACTAAAATTGTTCAATCCATCAATCCCTGTGGGATCGACTTCACTCTTGTGAGTTATTACTACTTGATGCGACCCGATACACTTACCGGTGAGTTTTGTATGGAATCGCTTCTCCACCCATCAGTAACCTAAAGGTAAAGCAGATTGTTTCTCTCTCTGCGCTCTTCCTTCTCTCTCAGTCTCAGTCTCTCACTCTCTCTGTGGATCTCTGTCTTCCCGTAAAAGCCAACCGCACCGTCGGCTTCAGTACCATCACCGACGGATGATCTCTGGATTGCATCCTCTCTCGGTTATCTGCTCTCTCTTTCTGGTGACTGCCACTCACATTCTCTCCATCTCTTTCTCCCAAACCCTACCTTTTCACCTCCGATTCGCACCGTCAGGTTTTGTATGTCTCTTCAATCTTTGAAATTTCTTCCTTCATTGTGCTGAAATCACTAATCCTTATGACCCCCACCTAAAATCCTAACCCTAGCTACTGGAATTCGTTGTCTGAAAGCATAGAGAAGGAGGATGCGCTGGAAGCAGCAGACCTCTCCGAAATTCTCAACCCAACCGAGCTAAGCGGATTATTCGTCGGAGAGCATGGTTCTGGCGATGGCGATGGTGAGTATCAGCCGGGGAGATGCTCGCGATGATGAGCGACTACCATGTTCGGTCGAGATCTCAACCGTCGGTCTCCTCGTGCAAGGTATTCTGCCGATCTCTGTGGTTGTCTGGTACTGTAAATTTAATGTCGTTGGTTTAGAGTTTCCTTTATGGGTTGGTGGTCTTTGATTTGGGGTTTGGTATGTTTTTTTTTGTTTTCGAATGTTTGAGTTGTTCTGATGGTTGATTCTCATCAATTGAAGTATATTGATTTTTCTTATCTGCTGTTGCTGGGAAAAATCCCCTGCCTTTATCAGTCTTGGAAGATTCTCAACCACTCTGGTCGTTGGTTTAGGTTTTGTGCAGCGTCGCGTCGCTTCTGTGAATATTCCCCGTTATTGCACTCTGATTCGAAGTGGGTGAGGGTTTTCATTTCTGAAATTAATTTAGGTTATTGTTCGACAGGTCGGATGATGATGAAAGGATGAGAAGGCGAGTCCCTGAAGTGGCTTGGAGCAGGTTCCTGGTCTAGAGCTAGAGGCTGGCGAAACCGGTGGTAGAACGGTCGAGAGGGGGTGGCTACCTGCAAGGACACTCCGACGATCAAGTCAGTGTCCGTACAAAATGATAGCTAAATTAGGTAAGGTGATGTGTACCTTGGGGGGAGAGCTGACCTCTCCCCTTATATACTGTGCTGGGTGGGCCCATAAATGACCTAGCCTACTGGCCAAGATGCTTGTGAGCTGTCCCTGTCCATGTGGGGGGAGGGGAGCAGGTCGACTCAGGCTTCGGGTCAGGGCATCGAGCGCTGCCCTGAGGAGACCGACCCGGCCGGTTTGCTTAGGCGTAGTGCACGGGGTCATGCAAGTGGTGAGTCGGGCGTCGATCGGGTCGGGTGTTATGGACCGACCCGTTGGATTCTTCCTTGTGTGGGATGGTTTGGGCCTGGGTCGGGGGTGGTGCCCCGACCCGACGGCTAGTAGGGCTGGGCTTGTAGTAGTCCGTAACAGTGCCCCCAGCGCGCCAGCCTTGAGGTTTGGAGCTCACGGCTGGGCGCATCTGTCCTACTCGCCGAGACGGGATGTGTTCTTATTCTCGGGAGCTCGTTGATGCCGTTTCGTGTTTCTTACGCGTGGCCATCTTGTCTCTGATGCTGCCTCCTTGACTTCTGCGCGGGGCATTAAATGCCCCATCGTTTCATGATTTGAAATTCGGCGTTCCTCCCGGATGGTTACATTCTTTGCCCCTTTTTTTTATTTTTACAACCTCCTCATTTCTCCACTTCTTCTTTTCTCCTCCTTCTATTTTCTCGAATCGCTGCTCCTTCTCCTCTCTTTTCTCCTACTTGTTTGTTCTTCTTCATCTTGGCTTTGTTGCTGCTTTAACTTTTCGGCCTACTACTTCATCTTTTCTGGTACGTTGATTTTTACAGTTATTGTTTTGGTCTTTCCTTTTTGTATTTGTGTGCTTTCCTTTATGCATGCCTGGGTTTCTGCTTATTTTTGCTGCTTCTTCTTTTAGAGGGGGCGCCACTGGGTTTTCCTTAGATTTTGCTTGAATTTTGGGTTAGTGTAGGGGAATCTAGAGGGTGATTTAGGGAGTTGTAATTTTTTTTTTACTGCTTTAAGGGTTCCCAAACTCCCGTTCTGACTAAGTGGTGCCCCCACTGTAGGTATGACCGAGTGCCTTGTTCTTCTGAATCAGGCACAGTGGCTGCTAGCCGACTTCATCGATCATTATGCTTGGGTTTCTTCCGACGTGAAGGACACCCCTTCCAAGGTCACTAAGGAGAGCCTCCAGGATTTGCGCCAGGCTTGGCTCTTGTGTGGGGGTTATCCCGAGGAAGCGTTTTATCAAGTTTATGTTCCTGCTGATCGGGAGCGCGTTTGTCAGAAGAACCTGGCAGCTCCACGAGTTGTCGACTGGTTGTGGGTTTATGAACCCATGTTCACGACCTTGGGGGATCGTTTGCCCTTTTCCCCCTTTGTCATGGGCTTGTTGAACCGATGCGATGTTGCTCCATCGCAACTGCACCCAAACAGCTGGGCTGTCATCCAGTGTTTCGAGATGGTTTGTGAATATCTGGAGCTTCCGACCTCTGTGAATGTTTTCCTCTACCTTTTCCTTCTTACAAACCCTTCTCGTCAAGGGAAGGCGAAGAAGGGGTATATGTCTTTCAGGGCCCAACAAGGTCGTAGGATTTTTGGCCTTTTTGAGGACTCCTTCCATGGCTTTAAGTCTACTTTTTATAAGGTCAGGCCAATCGAGGGTCATCAACCCTTCTGGCTTACTACCGAGGGGGAAAGGCGGATCCCGACTTACTGGAGCTTCGGGGCGGGATCCGATTATTTGAGAAAAATATCCTTTGACTGGCTGAGCCTGGAAGATCGTAACATCGCCGACATCTTGTTGGCTATTTTCGACGAGAAAAATCTTAACCCTCGTATGGTTATGGGGGACCGGGAGGCCGGTGGGTCGTATGTTGGTGAGTTCTTTACTTTTTGCATTTTGAGTGTTTTGCTCTTCTATTGCTCACACCTTTGCTTTTTTACTTACAGTTTCTGTTCCGAGGGTTACCTGAAATTGTAGGTCGATCTCGAACGAGATTTGCTGTGCTAGTCGGAGCTGACGTGTCCGATTTGATAGACTGAGGGTGCTGCTGATCCTTCTTCACCGGAGGGTGGTGGTACCTGCAAGAGACTCCAATGCTTAAGTTAGCATGGACTTTGAGAAGGTTTTTAGTAGAATCAGAGTATGAGTTATACCTGGGTGCTCCAGTGTATTTATAATGCTTGTAGGGTGACCTTTTTTGGAGATAAGATAGTTATCTTATCTTTATCTTTGAGTGGAGTTATCTTATCTTTAAGGGGAACCGCCTGATCTTTCTAGGCTTTGGTTGTCTTTAAATTTGGGCTGGTGATAAACCATTATTTTATGATTTATATTGTGTTTAATTGAGTGATTTTATTAAGTCTTTACCCACTTATTCATATGATTAGCATGATATTACAATTCCTTCCCAAAATTGTTCCATGGTTGAAAACTTGCTTCCTAGAGATCTTTTAATTATACATTTTAACTCTCCTTTATCCCATTCGATGCCGTGATCCGTGTGTTAAGTGTTTCAGGCTTCATAGGACAGGAATGACTTAGAGAATGGAGAAGAAGCTTGCAAAAATGGAAGGAACACAAGAAACCAAGGAGATGACCAGCGAACAATGACGCGAGCGCATGGTTCACGCGAGCGCGCGAAAAGAAGAAATCGCAGCGACGCGAACGTGTGCCTGACGCAAACGCGTGGATTGAAGTCTGCACGAATGACGCAAACGCGTGAACGACGCGAACGCATGACAAGGAAATCGCTGAATGACGCGAACGTGTGGATGACGCGTATGCGTGACCTGCGCGATCTGCAAAAATAACAGAATACACTGGGGGCGATTTCAGGCCGCATTTTGACCCAGTTTTCGGCACAGAAACACAAACTAAAGCTATGGAACATGCAGAAACTCAACACGCATCCACACACATTCAGATACATCGAGATTAGGATTACTCTTAGTTTTAGATATGAATTTAGATTAGCTTTAGTAGTTTATGCTTTTGCTTTCGATTTTTTGGATGCTGAAGAATCATTACCTCCGTGAAGACATCACTTTAGTTTGTTTCCTTATTCCTTTACTTTTATTCATTGCTCATTGACAATATTCAAATAAGTATGTTGCATTTTGAATTTATTAATATATAGAGTTATTTTTAATTTTAATTAATTTTAATTCTCTATTTTATTTTATTCAATTTATTATGTCTTTTTATATTTTTATAAATATTAATTCCATGTCAATGGAGTAGATTTTCTACTTGACATGGGAGTTGATTAAGAGGAGACACTTGAGTTGGAATGCTCAAGTGCTTAGTTAATTTGATCTTTGTTGGCTAATTCTGTATCTACTAACGCTAGACCTTCCCAAGGGAAAGGACTAGGATCTGTGGATAAGAATCAGTTCAATCACTTGACTTTCCTTTACTCAGTAAGGGTTAACTAAGTGAAAACAACAACCGCTTTACATTTCACTTGGAAAGATTCCAATAAGGATAGAACTTCCGATTAATCAACTCCCCAGTCAAGGCTTTTTATATTAATAATAATTCTTAGTTTTATTGCTTTAATTTACAATTATTTTAATTACTCATTATCCAATTCAAACCTTCTGGAAAATTTCTAATTAATAAATTAGCACTCTTTCCTGTAACTCGTAGGGAGATGACCTGAGACTCATACTCCCAGTATTTTTAATTTTAATTTTTGTGACAACCCCTTTTAAATTGAGAAGGCGGATCTTAGTTGGTTAAGAACTGTACTTGCAACGTAATTCATTTATTAAATTTCTTAACTGGTCGATTTCCGCCACCATCAATTTTTAGCGCCATTGCCGGGGAGTTACAATAGTGTGCTAGATTATTAATTAGTGTACATATTTTATTTTATTCGCATATTTTATTTTTATTTTGTTACCATGAGCTATATGTCTTTCTCATTGAATGATGCGTTCATTGCCTTATCCGAGCTTAGCTGCTTTTGATCCTGAAATTGAAAGAACTCTTTCACGTATTAGGCGAGCTTGATGTCGGTTAGCCACTGAGGGTCGTGAAGTGATTATTATCGATTCGCCAGTCTCATCTGAGGGCGAATCTGAACCGCCACCTGAGAGCGAGACAAGCTCATTTACTACTGATTTAGTTGATTCACGTACAGGTAACATGGCAGCACCTAGGAGGATTACTCTCTAAGAAGCTGGTGTCCCAGATTTTACACTGCAACCGTATCAAGTGCGTCATCCAAATCTGGCTGTAGATTTTGAACTGAAGACTGCACTAATCAACTTGATGCCCAAGTTTTATGGCTTACCTGCTCAAGAGCCTATTAAGCACCTTAGGGATTTCCAGACAGCCTGTTCTACTGTTAGGCATCATGGTGCAGATGAAACTTCTATTCTGTTAACCGCTTTCCCGTTTTCTCTTGAGGGAAAAGCGAGGGAATGGTACTACACCCAACCTAAAGCAACTGTTACTAACTGGGATATGCTTAGAAGAGAATTTTTGGAAAAATACTTTCCAGCTGAAGTTACTGATAGATTGAGGAAAGAGATTTCAATGAATATTCAGGGCGAATCTGAGACCCTCTATGAATACTGGGAGTGCTTCAACAATCTACTGGACACATGCCCCCATCACATGATTGATAGACTAGTATTGATCAGCTACTTCACTCAAGGCATGAACCCCCAGGATAAGACTACACTGGATGGTGCTAGTAATGGTTCCCTGAAAAAGTACAGGACCGCAGATGAAGCATGGCAACTGATCAGCGACTTTGCTGAGTCCACTAGAAATCACAGGCAGAGGCGTAACCATTCAAAAGCTGTTGCAGAGATCTCCTATAGCGTTGAAACTACTGCTCTTACCCAGAGCATATGTGAAATGACCAACTTACTGAAACAGATGCAGTTAAACCAACAACAGACACATAAAGCTCAGCCTTCCCCACCACAGCAAAGCCAACAGTTGGTTTCACAAAGAGTGTACGGGATCTGTGCTGATTATAGTCATTATACTGATGAATTTTTGCAGCTCCAACAGGAAGACAACACTGTGGCAGCCACTCATAACTTCTATGACCGCCCAAATTAAGGATACAATCAACAGGGTGGCAACTACAACCAAGGTAGAAATAGTAACCAATGATGGCAAGACAACTCCAACCAAGGTTGGAAGGACAACTATAACAGAGAAGGCAGAGACAATAATGGAAACCAGAGGTGGAATAACAATAATAACAACAGACAGCAGAATCAGAACCAACCTTACAGAGCACCTTACTTAAGACAACCCCAAGGATCCCAGCACAACCAACAGAAGATTCCTCAGATTACTTACTCTAATTCCTCATCAAATGACGAGAGGCTCTGTTCTCTTGCACAAGGGCAACAGGACATGAAAGCACAGCTGAACTCGACTTTAAATGGTATGACTGCCACTTTACAAGCTCTCATCTACCGATTAGATTCATCACATAATTCCACTAACCAACCTTCAAGCTCCAGTGGGATTCCTTCTCAACCCTTACCTAATCCAAAGGGTGGCATCAATGCCATCACTTTAAGATCTAGAACCACATTGCAGGAGAGGAACCATGAGGAGCCAAGCTCACCAGAACACGTCCCAGCTGAGGATGTGGTGGAAGTGGAAGATGCTGAGGAAGAAGAGGACGTACAAAACATAGTTGAAGCAGAAGCAGCTCAACCACAGAATGAAACATCAAAGGATGCAGAAGCTGCAAGTAACACCTCTCTTTTCCCATTTCCACACCTTGCAAGGAAGCCCAGAAAGCAGATGGAACTTGATCCCAAAATGGTAGAGATATTCAAAAAGGTTGAGGTAACTGTTTCCCTTTTTGATGTTATTCAGCAGGTACCTAAATATGCGAAGTTTCTAAAAGATTTGTGCATATATAAAGATAAAATTAATGAATTAGAAACTATTCCTTTAGGTAGTTCTATATCTACTTTAATGGGGGGTATACCCGAAAAATGTAGTGATCTAGGTCCATGTATGGTTAACTGTACCATTGGATGTATAATATTTTCTGACTGCATGTGTGACTTAGGAGCGTGTGTTAGTATAATACCTTTGTCTATATATGATACTTTGAGGCTCCCTCCCTTAAAAAGGTCAGCAGCTCGTTTTGTGTTAGCAGATAAAAGCATTATTACAGTAGTTAGAATTGCTGAAGATGTATTAGTGAGCATTAAGGGGCTCACATTTCTCATTGACTTCTACATCCTGGAAATGCCCCCTAATGATTCAGGAAGACCATCATCAATTCTGCTTGGAAGACCATTCCTGAAGACTTCAAAATTCAAGCTGGATGCATTCTCAGGAACTTACTCCTTTGAGATAGATGGCAGAACAGTGAGTTTTAGTTTAAATGAAGCTATGAAGCACCCTCCGGAAGATCATTCTATCTTTCTGTGCGACATTATTGATGAAACTATAGCTGAAGTTCACCAGGAAAAAATGGAAGAGAAGCACATAGAGCAAGGTTCAAGTGTGGGGACACTTTTTGAAAACAATGAAGACCCTTTACCATTATCACCAGCTCCGGATGATCCAGAGCCTAGCTATGAGCAGAAATTAGAATTAAAGCCCCATCCTCCATACCTCAAGTATGCTTACCTTGAGGATAATCAGAAGTTTTCAGTTATCATTGCAAAGGAACTCACCTCTCAACAAGAAGAGCAATTGCTTAATGTGCTAAGAAAACATAAGAAAGAAATTGGATGGAGCTTGGCAGATATAGTAGGCATCAGTCCCCAAATTTGTGAGCATAGAATATTCTTAGAAGAGGGAGCAAAGCCTATCCGTCAGCCTCAAAGAAGATTGAATCCCACCATCTTAGAAGTTGTCAAGAAGGAAGTGACCAGGCTACTTGAAGCAGATATCATTTACCCCATCTCAGATAGTGAATGGGTCAGCCCAGTACAAGTAGTGCCCAAGAAGTCTGGAGTCACAACAATAAAGAATGAGCATGGAGAGCTCCTGACAACTAGAGTGCAGAATACATGGAGAGTTTGCATTGACTATAGGCGTCTCAACCAAGCCACTCGCAAGGATCATTACCCCTTGCCATTTATTGATCAAATGCTTGATCGCCTGTCAGGTAAATCTCATTATTGTTTTTTAGATGGTTATACAAGCTAATTTCAAATTCATATAGCTCCTGAAGATCAGAAGAAGACTAATTTTACATGTCCCTTTGGAACGTATACTTATAAAAGAATGCCTTTTGGCTTGTGTAATGCACCTACTACTTTCCAAAGATGTATGATGAGTATCTTTTCAGATCTTATTGAAAACTGTATGGAAGTTTTTATGGATAATTTTAGCATATATGGTAATTCATTTAGCCTTTGCTTGGATAGTTTATCTAGAGTATTAGACAGGTGTATTAGTACAAACCTTGTGTTAAATTTTGAAAAATGTCACTTTATGGTAAAACAAGGAATTGTACTAGGACATGTTGTGTCTAATACTGGTATTTCTGTAGATCCAACAAAGGTGGATGTTATTTCTAGTTTGTCTTACCCCTCCTCCGTGAGGGAAGTCCGTTCGTTTCTTGGCCACGCAGGTTTTTACAGAAGATTCATTAAGGACTTCAGTAAGGTAGCATTATCTTTATCCAGATTGCTGCAGAAAGATATTGAGTTCGAGTTCAGTGAGAATTGTATGCAGGCATTTGATAAGCTGAAGATCGATCTGACTCAAGCTCCAATTGTAACAGGACCAGACTGGAGCCAGCCATTTGAAATTATGTGTGATGCTTCCAACCATGCAGTAGGAGCGGCGCTGGCTCAGCGCAAAAGTAAGGATCCTTTTGTAATTGCTTATGCATCTAAGACTTTAGAAGCTGCTCAATCTAACTATACTACTACTGAAAAAGATCTTCTTGCTATTGTTTTTGCTCTGGATAAATTCCGAGCCTATTTACTTGGTACTAAGGTAGTAGTGTACTCAAACCACGTAGCTCTAAAATATTTATTAGCTACAAAGGAGTCTAAACCAAGACTAATACGTTAGATACTGCTGCTACAAGAATTTAATTTAGAAATTAAGGATAGAAGTGGTAACCAGAATCTAGTAGCAGACCACTTGAGTCGCCTTGAGCACATTAAGGATGACTCCACTCCTATAAATGATAATTTCCCATTTGATAGTTTACATGCAGTATCTGAGATAGTTCCTTGGTATGCACCTGTAGCTAATTATCTAGTTAGCCACATTTTTTCTCCAAATTTCACTAAGCATCAAAGAGACAAGCTGAAAAGCGAGTCTAAATATTTTAGATGGGATGATCCATATTTATGGAGGTGTGGTGCTGACCAGGTAATTAGACAGTGTGTGCCTCAATCAGAATTTCAGTCCATTTTAGAGGCCTGCCACTCATCTGAGACTGGAGGACATTTTGGCCCTCAAAGAACAGCTAGAAAAATTCTAGACTGTGGATTCTGGTGGCCTACTCTTTTTAAAGATGCTGCTGAATTTTGTAAATCTTGTTCCCCATGCCAAAGGTTTGGTAATATATCCAAGAGAGATGAGATGCCTCAACAGATTATGCTTTTCTGTGAAATTTTTTATGTTTGGGGCATTGACTTCATGGGTCCATTTCCAAATTCTAATGGTTACTTTTATATACTGTTAGCTGTAGATTATATTTCTAAATGGGTGGAAGCAATTCCTACCTGTACTGATGATGCTAACACTGTTGTTTCCTTTGTTAGAAACCATATTATTTGCCGCTTTGGATCACCACGAGCAATCGTGAGCGATCAAGGCACTCACTTTTGTAATAGGAGACTAACAGGATTACTGAAGAGGCATGGGATAATTCACAAAGTAGCAACAAATTACCATCCCCAAACCAATGGGCAAGCATAAGTCCCAAACAGAGAGATTAAACGTATCCTGGAAAAGATAGTAAAACCTCACAGGAAGGACTGGAGTGTCAGGCTACAAGATGCACTCTGGGCATATAGAACAGCATACAAGACACCCATTGGGATGAGCCCCTTTCGCTTAGTATACGGAAAGGCTTGCCACCTTCCAGTAGAGGTAGAACACAAGGCTTTCTGGGCTGTGAGGGATTGCAACATGAATCTTGAGAAAGCTGGTGCTGAAAGAAAGCTGCAACTAGCAGAACTAGAGAATCTTCGCCTAGAAGCATATGACAACTCCAGGAGATACAAAGAAAAGATGAAAGGCTATCCATGACAAGCACATAAAAAGGAGAGAATTCAGACCAGGGGAGTTAGTTCTTCTTTATAACTCCAGACTGAGGCTTATGCCAGGCAAACTGAGATCAAGATGGGAAGGTCCATACAGAGTAGAAAAAGCAGAGCCATACGGAGTTTTCCACCTGTATCATCCTTCTAGCTCCAAACTCTTAAAGGTCAATGGACATCGCCTGAAGCTTTATCATGGTGAGAAGATGAAGAATAACAAAGAACTAGAGGTTTTCCTCTTGGAAGACCCACCAACAGAAGCAGAATGAGCCTAACGAGCGTCCAACTTAAGGACGTAAAAGCAAAGTGCTAGGTGGGAGACAACCCACCATGGTATGATCGTTCCGTTTCAGTCTTAGATTTATCTCACTTTATTTCTCTTTTCATGGTGTTAATGACTCTTCTTATAATTACTGCATATAGTCTGCATTCACGTTTGCATTAGCATTCTGCATTAAAAAAAAAAAAACGCACGTGACGCGTAAGCGTCGCTGACGCGTCCGCGTCATATGTGCGTTCTGAGGAAAAGAAAAATTGAACAGAAAGTCACGCGAAAGCGTGGCTGGAGGCGTGCCTTAGGCCTAATCATACTCACGCGACCGCGTAAATGATGCGTCTGCGTCATTTTGGAAACTAGCCTCCCACGCGTCCGCGTCACCCACGCGAACGCGTGCCCCTAAAATCGACTAAAAGAGGTGTATGGCAGCAAGTTATGATGGAGCTGGGCTGGAATGATGCTGGAAGCACCAGCCCCATCACGCAACCGTGTGCCCCACGCGGCCGCGTCATCTTCAAAACATAGCCATTCACGCGATCGCATCAACCACGCGATCGCGTCACCCCAAATTTTTGGCAAAATGGATTTGAAACAGAAAGTTGCGCAAACGCATGGCTGCCCTCGCGCCATTCGCATAAATCAAGTCACGCGACCGTGTGACCCACGCGTCCGCGTCACTTGACAAATATCACACATCACGCGACCGCGTGACTCACGCGTTCGCGTCACATGCGGCGCACAGAATTTCCACATCAGCCAAAATATCTTATGTTTTCTTCCCCAAATCCTAATTTTTTCTTTTCCTTTATTATTTCTTTCTTCCTCCTTCTTCCTTCTCTACTTATTCTCACCTTTTTACTTTCTCCTCCCTTATTTTTCTCATCCATTATCAAGGTTCTTTTCTTTCTTTCTTTACTTTTTACTTTTTCTTTATTATTTTTATTTTTATTTTTATTTATGTTTTCTTTTTTTTTTTACTTTCATTATCTATATTTTCTTTTTCTTTATTTTCCTTTTTATTCCTTTAATTGGTGTTAGCAATTTAACTAGGTGATTATTTTCTTTTATAATTTTTGCTTGTGAGTTATTGTGGAATTGTTTGACAATTATATATTACTTTTCATAAGGGATTGCTTGCATGTTCTACTTTATATTTTCAATAACATAATTATCATGCATGCTATGTGTTTGTGAAAAAGCCCGTATGGCATTGTGCATTATTTTAAATTATTCTATTCTACTACTTTTAATGCCTGTTTTTCACAAAACCCCTTTTATATTTTATTAATTAAATATAATTGTCAATACAAACAGGTTATTAGCTTGAAAGGCTTGGTAATCTAACTTGGACATTGAATGCTTGATCTATGCTACTCATGCCTTTGCCAGCATGCCAATAAACATGTTGCATTTAATTGCCATCACATGCACTTGCTATATTACCTTTGATGAACTTTTCACATGTAGTCTAGACCATGTGTTAACGACATCCTTTTTTACCGTGCATTGATTATCACCCTTAATATTCGCTCTCTTGCTTGAACCCTTACGCTTTACATGTACTTACCTCTTTCCTTTTTCAGGATGGCCACCAAGAAAGGCAAAGAGAAAGCTACTCCCAAACCACCAGCAAGGAGAGGAACAAAAAGAACATTAATGGCAGAACCATCTTCAACAGCGGTTAAACCCTCAACAAAAAGAATCAAGAGGATCATCAAGGTCGATGAAAAAGAGAAAGCCTTCCCAGCAAAGGACACTACGCAGTTCACTAACCTCTACTGTGAGTAGATGTTCCCCATCCTGGCAGCAAGGAATTATAACAATGAGCACCTTCTCATCCTCCCAACCCGCATTGCTGAAATTGTTGAGCCCTGCATTGAGCGAAGACAATGGAAATTCCTACGGAGACAGCCACGATAGGTTAATCTATCATGGGTAGTAGAGTTCTACTCAAATTTTCACATGCCAACCATGCAGTCTGTCTATGTCCGTCAGAAGCAAGTCCCTATAACAGAAGAAGCCATTCAACAAGCTTTAGATCTTTCCCCTTCTCCAGAAGGATTAGACGCATTCCAAGAAGCCTCATTCAAGCGCCAGACATACCAATTTGACTGGGACGCCGTTCTCAGAGTTATCGCACAACCTGGCAGCAGATGGATCTACGGATACCATCGATCCCAATCTAAGGGCATCTCAGCTTCAGCACTTACTTTGGAAGCTTGAGTATGGGCATAAATCATGTCCCATTACGTTTTTCCGAGCACTCACGAGTCTTCCTTCACTGCAGACATGGCTGTTTTACTCTGGTGTATCCTTACAGACCAACACCTCAATTTAACAAGACACATTCGGCATGCTATGGGACACGTACAGATTGCAGGCAATTTACCTTTCCTTGCCTTGGTTTCAGATCTCATCTCAACAGCCGGAGTCTCCTACAGAACTGGGGATACCGAAGCCATGATTCTACGAGATGATCAATACGTCCCTAACGGGAAGTATATCAGACCTCCAGCAGCAACTGTCAACCAGAGCACAGAACCAGCAGAAGATATTTCTTCTTCTTCCACACCACAAGCACCTTCAACAAACCAACTGCTCCATAAAATCCTTGAGAAGCTAGACCAGTTTGAACAGAAAGGAAAGCAAAGAGAGCGCCGTAACAGGCGCAGATTTACATACCTCAAGGAGCTGATTGTTGGAAGCCAACCATCTAGAGAAGACCCAGACACATCGGACTCCACTTCATTTACAAGCACAGGGAGCCACGACGGTCCCGATGGTGGAGATACTGCTACCAGCCCCCCTCTGTTCTTGACAGATGGCACCGAGGACGGTGCAAAGCCTTAAGTGTAGGGAGGTCGGTCAGTACCTGACTTCCTGAAGTAATTTTTTTCCTTTAAACACCAATAATATAGGATATTTAGTTAATTTTTCTTTTGTTTAGGATAGAATAAATTGCATAGTAATAGATTAATTGTATGCATGTTCTACTTGATTGAAAAATAATAAGTTTCTTTCTAAGACCCTACTTTTTGAAAAATTTCACTAATTTAAAATAAATCTTTTGTGTTAAACTTGTTAGAAGTTGTAATTGGAACATAGTTTAAAAAGCTAAGAACACACAACCCATGAGATTTTGAGCCTAATTACATGGTTATACTATTTAACCATAAATATTTTATTCTTGTGTGTTTACTTCTTTATGATTGTAATCTTTATTTTGTTTCATCCTATATGTCCAATGTTTAATGTATTTATATGCTTGCATAAGATTGAGGCCATTAATTATTTAGCTCACTTATCCCAAATAAGCCTACCCTTTTAATCATCCTTGTTAGCCACTTTGAGCCTTTTAATCCCATTTGTTCTATATTTTATCACATTACTAGCCTTAAGCAGAAAAATAATTAAATATCCCAATTGAATCTTTGGTTAGCTTAAGATAGAAATTGTGTGTTAATTAAGCATGGGAAAATTGTGGAAACATGGGTTAATAAGGAAATGTGTCATGATAATTAGCCATATGTATACCTTTACCCTTACCTTAGCCCCATTACAACCTTGAAAAAATACCTCATGATGTTGCATTGGTACATTAAATATTGTTGATTGGTGAGGTGAAAAACAAAGTTTAGAAAGCATGATTAGAGAAGAGTAGAGTGATTACCTTATACACTTGAGAGACTAGAGTGCATATATACCATCAGTGAGGGTTCAGTGCTTAATTCTATGTTCCCTGCTTTCATGAGCTGTCTTCTTACAATGTTACCTGTTTTTACTATATAATTTAAATTAGTGAAATCTAATTTATATTTGTCTTGAAGAGCTTGATTCCTTTTAACCAAGTAGACAAGAATCATATAGTTGCATTCATATATATAGGTTGCATTGCATTGCATAAGTTTTACATTTCCCTACTCATTTATTTTATCTCCTTAAGCTAAGCATAAGGACATGCTAATGTTTAAGTGTGGGGAGGTTGATAAACCATTATTTTATGATTTATATTGTGTTTAATTGAGTGGTTTTATCAAGTCTTTACCCAATTATTTATATGATTAGCATGATATTACAATTCCTTCCCAAAATTGTTCCATGGTTGAAAACTTGCTTCCTAGAGATCTTTTAATTATACATTTTAACTCTCCTTTATCCCGTTCGATGTCGTGATCCGTGTGTTAAGTGTTTCAGGCTTCATAGGGCAGGAATGACTTAGAGAATGGATAGGAAACTTGCAAAAATGGAAGGAATACAAGAAACCAAGGAGATGACCAGCGAACAATGACGCGAGCGCATGGCTCACGCGAGCACGCGAAAAGAAGAAATCGCAGCGACGCGAATGCGTGCCTGACGCAAACGCATGGATTGAAGTCTGCGAAAATGATACGAATGCGTGAACGACGCGAACGCGTGACAAGGAAAATCGCTGAATGACACGAACGCGTGGATGACGCGTACGCGTGACCTGCGCGATCTGCAAAAATAACAGAATACGCTGGGGGCGATTTCGGGCCGCGTTTTGACCCAGTTTTCGGCCCAGAAACACAGACTAAAGCTAGGGAACATGCAGAAACTCAACACGCATCCACACACATTCAGATACATCGAGATTAGGATTACTCTTAGTTTTAGATATGAATTTAGATTAGCTTCACATTAGTAGTTTATGCTTTTGCTTTGGATTTTTTTGGATGCTGAAGAATCATTACCTCCGTGAAGACATCACTTTAGTTTGTTTCCTTATTCCTTTACTTTTATTCATTGCTCATTGACCGTATTCAAATAAGTATGTTGCATTTTGAATTTATTAATATATAGAGTTACTTTTAATTTTAATTAATTTTAATTCTCTATTTTATTTTATTCAATTTATTATGTCTTCTTATATTTTTATGAATATTAATTCCATGTCAATGGAGTAGATTTTCTACTTGACATGGGAGTTGATTAAGAGGAGACACTTGAGTTGGAATGCTCAAGTGCTTAGTTAATTTGAACTTTGTTGGCTAATTCTGTATCTACTAACGCTAGACCTTCCCAAGAGAAAGGACTAGGATCTGTAGATAAGAATCAGTTCAATCACTTGACTTTCCTTTACTCAGTAAGGGTTAACTAAGTGAAAACAACAACCGCTTTACATTACACTTGGGAAGATTCCAACAAGGATAGAACTTCCGATTAATCAACTACCCAGTCAAGGCTTTTTATATTAATAATAATTCTTAGTTTTATTGCTTTAATTTACAATTATTTTAATTACTCATTATCCAACTCAAACCTTTTGGAAAATTTCTAATTAATAAATTAGCACTCTTTCCTGCAACTCGTTGGGAGACGACCTGGGACTTATACTCCCAGTATTTTTAATTTTAATTTTTGTGACAACGCCTTTTAAATTGAGAAGGCGGATCTTAGTTGGTTAAGAACTATACTTGCAATGAAATTCATTTATTAAATTTTTTAACTGGTCGATTTCCACCACCATCAGCTGGGTTCCTCCATTTGGGCCTTTTTGGGCTCCTCCAGTGATTTGGCTGATCTCTTTGAGAAGAGATCAGGTAGTTCTGACCTGAAGAGGATGGCCGACTCAGCCCGGATCGTACATCTCGATCCAGGGCATGAACAGTGCCCCTGCTTGAGCGCGGTCTTTCCTTTTGAGGTCGAGTTCCTTTTTTAGGACTTCGATCTTTTTGAAGAAGCCGAGCTCGAGCATTTTGATCTTCGTCGTAGAGATGCTTGAATGCGGAGCATTTTTTCTCACTGCTTTTAATTAGAACGCGCGTTTTGCATTTTCCTTGGGAATGTGTGAAGGTTAAATATTCATTAACTCTTTGTCGTTTCCTTTTTTCTTCCCTCTTTGCGTCTTCATTTAAAATTTCAAAGCTTTTGTTTCAATTTTTCTCTCTTCAGTTTTCTTCTTTGACTGCTAGTGCTTTGTTCTTTTATTCGAAAGGTGATCGTCTGGCGCAGCTTAGTCGTTGCTTCAATGTCTCAGCGTTTATCGTCTCTTCCCTGCTACAGGTTGGTCTTTCTTCCTCTCTCTTTTCTTTTTCACGTCATTATTTTCATGTCTGGTTTTGAGAAAGTTTTGATCTTGCTTGGGAAAAGTTTGAATCTTTCTGCTTTTGCTGTGTGCTCTGGGAGTTTCTTCGACTTTGCATGAACCTTTTCGTATTTCTTGATAGTTGATGTTTTTAGGGTTTTGCATGTTGTTACCGTTTCTAATTGTATCCTTTGATTTTGAGGCTTATGAATTATTTGATTCTGAAAAAGAATGTGTCTTTGATGATTTCCACTTGGCTTGTTTGATGTTGATAGTTCCCTTTGCTGATAGATTTGTAAAAGGATGGCGATTTTTGATGACTTTTTTATTCGTGACTTTCTTTTCAGAGTGTCGCTTGTTGAAAGAGGGTTATTTTCTTGTTGAGAGATGTCGGGATGTAGACTTGTAGATTTTTTCTGAGTCCTTACTCTGTTACTGCCTCCAAAGGATGCCCCTGGACCTTGGTGTGAGTCCTGGGGTCTCCTTTCACTGTTGTATGCTTTAGTCTGAGTTGTATCCATATTTGTCCGAGCTGATTTCTTGATTTGCCCGAGATGTTTGATTAGTAACCCATTTTCCTTTTTCTTACTTGTAGGAATAATTGACCCATGTCTTCTCGCAAAAATATTGTCGAGACATCCTCCAAAGTCTCCAAGGGCATGTCTGACTGGATGGACTCCCTCGTCCTGATGTGCATTTCAGTGGTTAACTTTGAATATTGCGTGCAGCTTAGAAAACATCACCGGATCTGTAGTAGTAGGGATCAGGAGAAGAACTATGAGTTGGTAGTGCCTGACCCTGACAAGAGGGTTTGCTTTCCTTCTCTGACCCAGGGGGAACGTCCCTTCTTTTTTGCTTATGACTACTTTTTTAGCCAAATGAACATTAGCATTCCTTTTACCTCCTTCGAGACCGATTTGTTGTGGTCATGTAATGTAGCTTCATCCCAACTTCATCCGAACTCATGGAGCTTCATTAAGATTTTTCAGTTGTTGTGTCAGGAATTGGATTTTAGGCCTTCACAAACCCTTTTTCTTTATCTCTTTGTTTTGACTAAACCGGGAATTTCATCCAAAAAGAAGGCTTCTTGGATTTCTTTCCGATCTGCCCAAGGAAAGAAAGTGTTTTTTATGTATGATGAGTCCTTTAGGGACTTTCAGAATTACTACTTCAAGGTCCGAGCTGTTGAAGGAGTTCGGCCTTTTTTCTTGGAGGTGAATAATGAACCTGCCTTTCTCCTATGTTGGCAAAAGAATGTTGTGGTATCTAGGTATTCGTGGGAGATGCTAGATGAGGTTGAGCAGGCCTTTGTAAATGTGTTGGAGGAAAATTGGGGGCAACCTCCCCATCTTGATACTAAGAAGTTCTTAGGGGATCCTTCCCTTCTCCGAGCTGAGCTGGATAGTGGTCGACTTTTTTGGTTTCTGTTTTTGCTTGTTTATTTTGTTGATTTGTACCTTTCTTTTTTATGACATGATTTCGCTGACTTCCCTTTCAGAGATGTTGAAGAATGCGGACTCTATGAAGGCCTTTAAGAAGGCGAGGAAAGCGACAGCTGCCCAGAACATCTCGGCCAGGGCTGTTGGGGAAGGATCTTTTCAGGTCCCTCCTAAGAAGCCGATCTTGAGTACTTCTGGGCCGAGGAGGGTGATCCCTACTCCTCAGGTCCATTTGGTTGATAACTTCTGCTGCTACCTCTTCTCCTATTTCCAGCCCTCCTCCAAAAAGACAGAGGACTGTTGAACCTTTTGACCTTGATGCCCATGACTTTGATGCTGTGGGGTTTGTTGACAACCAAATCGCTCCTTATGGCCAACTTCCAATAGACGACGTGTCCATTCTTCGCTACCTGGATTTCATCACCTGGAGTAGTGTTAAGATGGCACACATCGGTGCAGCCTTGTTCCGAACTGCTCAAGATACTCCAGTTCATGCAACAAAGGCCTTTATGGAGGAGGCCAAGTCGGAATTTGACAGGATCAAGGGGTTGAAGGATGAGCTGGATGCCAAAGTGGCAAAGTTGGAGCTTGATTTGGAGAATGAGAAGGCTCGGGCTACTGCAGCTGTGGCTTCTGCCACTCTGGCTGAGGAGATGGCGCAGAAGCATAAGGAGAGCTATGTTCGTACTTATGGCGAGCTGCTGGAGGCCAGGGAGAGGTTGGATTCTATTCGAGCTGATTATACCGAGCTTCAGGGCCATCTCGTAGGTAGTGTGACCGCTGCCTATGAGAATTTGAAGGCTTAGGTTCGAGTTCTCGCCCCCGAGCTCGACCTGACTCTCTTTAGCTTGGACAATATTTTAGAGAATGGCAAAATTGTCCCTGCCCCGGATGATGATGAAGATGTAGATCCACCTCCTGCACCATCCACCAAAGCTTCTGTTGCCCCGACTTCTCCCACTCCTGCAGTTTAGGTCGACCGTCCCGAGTCGGATCCTGATGTTCAGATCCTGAACTGGCCGGATGGGACCGTTGATGCTGTCCCCCTCGCGACTCGTCCTCCTTCGCCTCGAGATGCCGCCACTGGAGAATCTTTGAATCCTTTGTAGTTTCTGTTTGCTTCTGTATCTTTTGTGGGTCTTTGAACTCTATTTTCTGTAACTTGTGTTTTGTTTGACTTGGATATTTTAGTTGCTTTTCTTAGCAACTCTATTTAAAAAAACAAATGCCTTTGAACTCTTGAGGTCGACTTTCGGGGGGCCTTCTGAGTGTTGATTATAGTAGCTTTATTTCTTTATGATATGGTTGCTTGCAGCTTTTTGGCACTTCCAGGAATCTTTAGAGTGTTGGAGTCTTGCTGTCCGACCTCTTTTGATTGCCTTTGTGCTTTATTTCCTGCTTTAGTCGAAGCTAGCTTTGTTCGACTATTCTTCTTAGCATTCTTAATAGAACGCTTATAGATTGATTTTGTTGAGGTCATGGCTTTTTGGGTCGAGCTTGTGTCCCTTGTAGCGCACGCCTTCTGTTGGTCAATTTTTCTTGTCGAATCTTTTCGAGTTATTTCTAGCAATCCATCTTTAATTTGGACGTCGCCGGATCACTTTTTTATGGATTTACTTTTTATAACTCTGTAGCTTTAATCGTCTTAGGCCGACTTCTTCATGTCGGTCATTTTTAAGTTATTTCTAGTAATCCATTTTTGGGCAGGACTGGCCAGGCCTCTTTCCATGGATTACTTTTTATAACTTTTTGTCGTTTTGATCAGTCTGGTCCGACTTTTTCATGTCGGTCCATACCAAGTTATAGCAATCCATTTTTTCTCAGACCTCGTCAGGCCTCTTTCTATGGATTGATTTTTATAACTTTTTGTGGCTTTGGTCGATTGGTCCGACTTCTTCATGTCGGTCCGTTCTTAAGTTATTTCTAGTAACCCATTTTTTAGTTAGGGCTAGCCAGGCCTCAGCTTATGGATTACTTTTTATAACTTTGTCGATTTTATCGTGATCGGACGGTGAGTTTGATCATCACCTTGCCGACTTGTAGCTTTGTCTTGATCGAACAGTGAATTTGGTTTTCACTTTGTCGACCTTTGTCGAAATCAAACGATGAATTCGGTTTTTATCGTGGTCGGACGGTGAATTTGTTTTTCACCTTGCCGACCTGTAGAGAGTCTTTGTAGAAGAAATCTGAAAAGTTTTATTCAAATAGAAAGTAGAAAAATAGGAAAAATATATACATGTGGGTGCTTACCCTTCTAAGTCAGGCAGTTTCGCGGATCTTGGCTTGGTGCCTCGTTAAAAAACCCTTTTTTTAGGAAAAAGAGTGCACCTTTGACCTAAGATCTTTTGTTACCTCCTAACTATAATACCTTCTTAGGTTGCAGGCATGCCACGATGTTGGTAGCTCTCATCCCTCGAGTTCGAACACCCGGTAGTAGCCTTTTCCCAGTACCTCTGTAACTCGGTAGGGTCCTTTCCTGTTAGCCGCCAGCTTCCCCTCTCCAGGTCGACTTGTTCCGATATCATTTCGGATTAGGATGAGGTCGTTGTTAGTAAAACTTCACTGTACTACTTTCCGATTGTATCTTGAGGCCATTCGACGCTTTAACGCCTCTTCTCTGATCCGAGCTCTTTTTTGGATTTCTGGAAGTAGGTCGATCTCTTCTTTTTGAAGTTGAGAGTTGGCTTCTTCACTGTAGAGGATTGTTCTGGGGGATCCTTCTTCAACTTCCACTGGGATCATTGCTTCCATTCCATAAGCCAGTTGGAAAGGTGATTCCTTTGTTGTGGAGTGAGGAGTTGTCCGATATGCCCATAGGACTTGTGGGAGCTCTTCCGCCCAAGCTTCTTTTGCGTCTTGTAATCTCCGTTTTAACCCGGTTAACATGATCTTGTTGGCAGCCTCTGCTTGTCCATTAGCGTGGGGGTGTTCTATGGACGTGAATTTATACTTTATTTTCAAGTCGGCTACCAACTTTCTGAAGCCTGCGTCTGTGAATTAGGTGCCATTATCTGTGGTAATGGAGTAAGGAACCACAAACCTTGTGACAATGTTTCTGTATAGGAATTTCCGACTTCTTTGAGCAGTGGCATTAGCTAGGGGTTCTGCTTCAATCCACTTTGTGAAATAATCTACCCCTACAATGAGGAACTTACCTGTCCCGATCCTTGGGGGAAGGGCCCGAGGAGGTTGAGTCCCCATTTTGCAAATGGCCAGGGTGAGGTTACGCTGATGAGTTCCTCTGGTGGGGCGATGTGGAAATTTGCGTGTTTCTGACATGGTGGACATGTCTTTACGAACTCTGTTGCTTCCTTTTGCAAAGTCAGCCAAAAGAATCCGGCTCGGAGTACCTTTTTGGCGAGAGCTTGTGCTCCGAGATGGTTTCCACAGATGCCATTGTGTACTTCTTCTAAAACCTCTTTTGTGTTGGAGGTTGGCACATATTTTAATAGGGGTGTTGAGATCCCTCTCCTGTATAAGATGTTATTTATGATGGTGTAGTATTGTACCTCTCGCTTTAACTTCTTTACCTCCTTCTTATCTGTAGGGAGTATCTCTGATTTGAGGTAGCTGATTATAGGAGTTATCCATCTTTGATCCTGTCCTGCTATGGCTAGGACCTTTTCTTTTTCCAAAATTGACGGGTTCTGCAGTATTTCTTGGATGAGGCTTCTATTATTGCCCCCTGATTTGGTGCTGGCTAGTTTTGAGAGTGCGTCAGCTCGAGCATTTTGTTCTCGAGGTATGTGGCAGACCCCATATTCCCCGAGTTGTCCGAGCTGTTCTCTGGTTTTGTCCAGGTATTTTTTCATAGTAGGGTCTTTAGCTTGGTAGGTCCCTTCTATTTGTGAGGTAACTACTTGTGAATCGCTGAAGATAATAAGCTTTTGAGCTCCTACCTCCTTGGCCAGCTTCAAACTAGCCAATAGTGCCTCATACGCAGCCTGGTTATTAGAAGCAGGGAACTCAAACTTCAAGGAGAGTTCGATTTGGGTTTTCTGATCCCTTTCTATTATCACACTTGCCCCACTCCCGGTTTTGTTTGAAGAGCCGTCTACATAAAGATTCCACTTTATAGGAGTTCCCAGGGTGTCAGTCTATTCAGCAATGAAATCGGCCAAGTACTAAGTCTTGATAGCCGTCCGAGCTTCATACTGAAGATCAAACTCAGATAGCTCGACTACCCACTGTAGAATCCTTCTAGCTAAATCTGTCTTCTGTAAAATGCCTTTTATGGGCTGGTTAGTACGAACCTTGATGGTGTGACCTTGAAAATATGGGCAAAGTCGTCGAGACGTTAGTATGAGAGCGTAGGAAAACTTCTCTATCTTTTGATAATTCAGTTCAACCCCTTGTAAAGCATTGCTTATGAAATAGATGGGTTGTTGCCCACTTTCGTCTTCTCTGACCAGTTCTGAGGCTATTGCCCGACTTCCCACTGCAAGGTATAATATGAGTGCTTTTTCTTCCCGTGGTTGAGTAAGGATGGGCGGTTGTCCCAGGAATTTTTTGAAATCCTGGAAGGCTTGCTCGCACTCTGGGTCTATTCAAACTTCCTTCCCTTCTTTAATGTGGCGTAAAAGGGAAGAGATCTTATGGCCGATCTGGCTAGAAATCTGAACAAGGCTGCTAGTCTTCCGTTGAGTTGTTGCACTTCTTTAACACAGGTCAGACTTTTCATGTTGAGTATAGCTCAACATTTATCTGGGTTTGCCTCAATTCCTTGCTGTGTTAGCATGAAATCCAGGAATTTGTCGGCTTCTACTGCAAAGGTACACTTTGCAGGATTAAGTCGCATGCCATGCTTTCTGATGGTATCGAACACTTTGGTGAGGTCGGAAAGTAATGACTCCTCCCTTTCTATTTTTACCAACATGTCGCTGACGATTAGATTCCTGCTAATTTAGAATTTTATAAAAATAATCGCGTTGTAAGTATAGTTTCTAAACCAACAGAGAATCCTTTCGTACAAAAATTTGGTTGTCACAAGTAACAAAATCCAATAAAATTTATAACCGAAGTATTCAAACCTCAGGTCGTTTTCTCAAGGAATTGCAGGGAAGTATGATTTATTATTGGTTATGAGAAAAGGCGTATTTTTTATTTGGGTTTTTAAAATAAGGAACAAGTAATTTAAATGACAAGAAAAATAAATTAATAATTAGAAAATCTCTTGGCAAGGTATAAGAACTGGAAATCCTATCCTAGTTATCCTTATCAGGTGTGATGAGAATTGGATTTTGCTCGCACTTAGTTAAGCCTTACTAAATAAAGGAAAGTCAAGTGGACTAATTAAATTGATCCTCAAGTCCTAATCAACTCCTGTGGAAAGACTACCTTTAGAGTGATTCAAATCAATTAGCAACTCCAATTTCAATCAACAGATGAGTTTGATAACTCAAGTGTTACCAATTAATCAACCAAAACCAAAAGGGAAATAAATCTAATTTGAATTGGAAGCAATCATAAATAGAATAAAACAACTATTAATCTGAAATACCTCGAATTATATTAAATAGAATATTCAAATCTAACATGAAAAAGTTCATAAGCCAATTTGGAAAGATAAATATCAATTAAAGTAATGAAATAAATAAAAGTAAAAAATAAATTAAAGGAACATTGAACCTGTGATTGAAGAGATCATAGCTTAAACATAATAGAAATCCTAAATCCCAATCCTAAGAGAGAGAAGAGAACCTCTCTCTCTAAAAGCTACATCTAATCCTAAAATTATGAATATTGTATCTATCACTAAGTTGTTGTTTGATTCCTCCATTCTCTGGCTTATATTCTGTGTTTCTGACTTGGATTTGGGCCGAAAAAGGGTCCAGAAATTGCTGGGGGCATTTTCTGCAGATTCTTGTACGTAGTGTCTGTCACGCATTTGCATGGGTCACGCGTACGCGTCATTTGCATTCTGCTCATGGCACGTGTTCACGTCGTCCACGCGTACGCGTCGATGCCATTTCGCGCTAGGCACGCGTTTGCGTCGTCCATGCGTTCGCGTCGCTGCCTTTTCTTCAAAACTCCATTTTTGTGCTTTCCTTCCATTTTTGTATGTTTCCTTTCTGTCCTTTAAGCCATTCCTACCCTATGAAACCTGAAAATACTTAACACACAAATCATGGCATCGAATGGTAATAAAGGATAATTAAAATTAATATTTTTAAAGCATAGGAAACATGTTTTTCACATATATCATAAAATAATAAAGGGAAGGTAAAACCATGCAATTTACATGAATAAGTGGGTGAAGGATTGAATGAATCACTTAAATTGAGCACAAAATATATCATAAAATATGGGTTTATCAACCTCCCCACACTTAAACAATAGCATGTCTTCATGCTAAATCCAAGAGAAAGAGTGAAGGTAGAATAGTGGAATCTCATGCAATGCAATCTATTCTAAATGAAAGCTACCTAAATGAGTCATGCAATCCTAATTATTATCCACCTATATATATAGAGCTTACATGTGGTTAGTTTGATTCATATTTTCAAGGAATCATATATGCATAGCCTATATCATGTTAAAGCACTTCCACAATTGAGTTGGGTAAAAATATTTCACAAAATTGCAAGACAATTAAACAATTAAGCAGAGATATATGGTGATGAGCTATTGAACCCTCACTGGATTTTGTGTTTACTCTCTAGTCACTCAGTGTTTGGGGTTAATCACTCTATTCTTTTCTATTCATGCTTTCTAAGACTTTGTTCTTCATCTAACCAATCAATAAATATACAATGTATACATACAAACATCATGAGGTCATTTTCAAGGTTGTAATGGGGCCAAGGTAAAGGTAAGGGTATATATATAAGGCTAAGTGAGCTATAAGTTGAATCCTTAATTAGTCTGAGATCTCACCTAACATATACATACTCTTTTATAAGTTTGAGAATTTGCTTAGCTACCCTAATTTTTCCACTTTTTATTACATACTCATGTAACAAATTATTTTTAATGTTATCCTATGTGCATTGATTTCTTTCACTAAATTCATTTTTGGGATAATTTTGTCCCCTTATTTATTTAATTAAAAAGGATCAAATAAAATTTTTTATTTTTTATTTTTTTTATTTTTTTTTATATATAATCATAACATTTTCAATGCACATAGTATTTTACCATAAATTTGTTTCACATGAGCATGCCCCAAAATCTCTTACTTTTTTATTAAATTAATCCTTTCTTATCAACCCATGTTCCCATGTTTTCCCACACTTGGTGAATACCCAACTTCTATCTTAAGCTAACCAAGAATTCAACTTGGGATTTTTAAATTGTTTTTCTGTTTAAGGCTAGTGATGTGGTTATAGAACAAGAGGGGATTAAAAAGTTCAAGGGGGCTAACAAAGGTGATGTAGGAGGTAGGCTTATTTGGGATATGTAAGGAAAAATTCAAATGATGGCCTCAATCATATGCGTGGATGTATCTACATTCTATATTGGACATATAGATTAAAACAAAGTAAAGATTACAAGCATAGAAAAGAAGTGTGAAACACACAGAAATGAAATTTATGGTTGAATATAACCATACAATTAAGCTCAAAACTCACGGGTTGTGTGTTTGTTGGCTCAAAAACCATATATCAGTTATGTATGTCATGCAAGTAGAAATTAAGAGTTCCCATTGTTCTCAATGTGAATCTTAGGATGGCTCTTAAAATCTTAGTGTTCTTCCTTGAAGAAATGTTGTTTAAATTAACCAACATTTATTGTTATATATATACAGTGTGTGGATTGTTGTGATTCTGTTAAACTAAAATTTCTAGTTTACTCTTTTTTATTTTTAATTAATCCAAATTATCGTATGCTAAAAGGGTAAACTAAACTAATTAATCCATATATTCTATATCACAACTTAATAAGCTAAAATTGCAACTAGACTAAACTAAATATCTAAGATAAATATATAAATCTAAGTGCAGAATGTAGAAATACTGTAAAAATACAGAAAAATGTGCAAGTACTAAAAGATAAATAAGATAAGGTAAAATAAAAATAAAAATACAAAAAAATAAGCAAAATAGGATAAAAAGAGAGTCTGAAAAGTGGTTCACCAAAATAAAGTTCGCCAGAGATGGCAACCTCTCCACACTTAAATAATAGCATCGTCCTTGATGCTCACTTAAGCTGGGTGTGTAGAAGTGTCATCTCCAGAAGGATGTGCAATAGGTGTCTTTGTGGTGAGCTGAGGATCTGCAGTCTGGATGAGTGTCGGAGGGTCTGCCTGCTGAAGTGGAGGCTCTGCCTGAAGAGGGATCTCGAGATCAGCCGGCTGTATCTGATGGGGCTCTTCATGGTGTGGCGCAGCCTGCTCAGGTCCTGCCTGCTCAGCCTCTGCATGTGCCTCCTCCTCATGATCATCCGCCTCCGCATCAGATGGCTCAGAAGCGGTGTCAGGCCCGGAGGGGATGTCGCTGCCGGATCGGATCATCAACTTTAGGTGTTCATAGCATCGCTTGTTGCGACACTCCATACGATCCAGGCGTGCGAAGAGTCGGTGCACGAGATGATAAATGGGCTCTGAGGCAGGTGAGGGTGCAGTGGTGGCTGGTGGGGCAATGGACGCAGAAGGGATAGCAGAAGATGTAGCTGCCTCAGCAGAGGCAATGAGAAAAGGAGGTCTGTAGCCCAGAGCCTGAAAATTTCTACTGTGAGAAATGATCTTCTTACAGTCCACAGCAATTGGCTTTGCATCTGTTGGCTCCCAGGGCACCTCAGCTCGGCGGCCTAGCTGAGTAATCAAGTATGAAAAAGGGAGGGTGCCTCTGACATGGACTCTGGCCATGTAATACCGGATGAAACGGGACAGATATAAGTCCTTTCCCTCCATCACACACCAGATGAGGGTGATCATAGCATCGGGCACCTCTATCTCATGAGTGCTCGGCATCACGTAGTTACTCAGGATCCATGACCCAAGGAGAGTAGGATCAAGAGCTATAGTCTTCATGACTGCGTCCCAGTCAAATCTCATGAATCTCATATCCTCTTCAGCCTTTTGGTAACTGTCTGGCTAATCTGATTTAGGCTGGAGGTGGAGGATTTCTTCTAGTGCTTCCTCAGTAACCAGTATTTATTTGCAAATTTTTCTGGGTCAGTGGCAGGCACCAACTGATCAGCCTTTTCCTGCGGTGTGAAATTCTTTTCCCGCCAGGAATTGTCGTGGAGGATATCCAAAATAGATGTAGAGGCTTCTCCTCTTTTTCTTTTGCCTGTTGTTGCTTTGCCTTTTCCCTTACTTTAGGGATCAGACATCCTGAAAAGCAGAAGTTGTAGGATACAGTTTAAGAACTGAAGCAGGAAAATAGGTAAGAAAATAGGATTTATCAATATAAGCATAAAGGCAAAAGAGCAATAGAAGCATGAAGTGAGTTAAATAGAAGTAAATGGTTGGAATGTATGCAAGTGAAAAGTCTGAGAGCAAAAATCACAATCCAAAATAAATTATATATGGAAATCTTGTTAATTAGGAAAAATAGTAATCATGCCTTTGAGTTAGAAAGTTAAAGTAGTTAGGTAAAAAAAGAAAAGTTAGAAAGTGAAAGTAGTTAGGTAAATAGAAAAGTTAGAAAGTTAAAGCGGTCAGTAAGTAAAAAGAAAGTTAAAGTAAGTGGCATGAAAATGCGTTTCCTAGTTAACAATAAATTCATAGACTTGAAGAACAATCAACTCATATTCAAGCAAAGATTTGCAGTTTATTGATGATAATTTATAAAATTGCAAAAGGGAAAAGAAATCATCAATAATGCGGTTTAGTAATCCGGGAACCAGAAAGAGTGAGAATGCAAGCCCATTCATTCATGAATTGGCTAGCTTGAAATCAAATAGCGCAAAACTTGATTTTGCTAAAACCAGTTCATGAATGGGAGTTGAGTAAAACAATTTGAAAAAATTTGGGTAGCATTCCGGCTAAAATTGGATATTCCCGGGTAAAATAGCAAGAAAATCAGTTCATATGACAGTAAATAGTGCTGAAAAGATTAACAAATAGCAAGAACATTAAAGAATAGTTTAACAGCAACATTAAACATGAAAAACAACATATGAACAGAATTATCATCACAGTAAATTAAGAATTGTGAATCAGATAAAACAAGTAGCACAAACGGCGCAATTATCAGGCCTAAATCCACTAACCACATCCTAGCTACCTAACCACCTAAAATCCACTACGATCATGCATCTCTAACTATCCTAATTTGAACAAGAATTGAAAAACTAACTAACTAATCGAAAAGAGGAATTGCAGTTTGGTGGAACCTGGTGTGTAGAGGAACAAATGTATGGAACAAAGAGATGGTGGGAGTGTGGTGGTGGTCTTGGTGGCGCGGTAGCGATGGGCAGCGGCACGGCGGGGGTTCGATGGCGGGGCAGTGGGGCTGTGTGGTGGGGTGTATAAGGGTTAGGGGGGAAAGGAGAAGCAGTGAGAGGGGGATTTGGGCGGCGTGGTGGCTGGTGGGTGGTTCTGGGTAGGGACGGTGGAGGTTCGGTGCCGGCTGTGGGGTTGGGGTTGTGGAGGGAGGAGGGAAGGGAAGAGGGAAGAAGGAGAGAAGGGGGGTGGCTCCGGAGAGGGTGGTGCGGCGGTCTGGGTACGGCGCGGTGGTCGGAGCTGGTTGGCAGGGAGTGGTGGTGGTTGGGGGATGGGAGACGGGAGAGTGCAGAGGGGGAGGGGGGTTTTGGGGACGCGAATAGGGTAGGGTTTCGCGTGGGTTGGGGTTAGTGATTTTGAATCCACGCGAACGTGTGGAGCAAGAGATCACATGATTGGGGCAAAAGGGGTGCTGACGCGAACGCGTCATTGACGCGATCGCGTGATTGTGGGATAATGAAAGTGGCGCGTATGCGTGGGGCACGCGTACGCATCGCTCAGAATTGCGCTAAACGCACGATTCCAGCGTTGTTTTGGCGTAACTCTCTGTTTCCATGAGGTTCCCTAAAATCCATGCGACGCGTACACGTCGCGCATGCTTTCGCGTGGGGTGTGTGTGGTGCAAGTGACGCGTTCGCGTCAGGGACGCGAACGCGTGGGCCAATTTGTGCTAAAGGCATACTAGCCGCACGATTCCAGCCCAACTTTCTGTGTATTGGATCTTTACGCCGATTGCTGATCGACGCCCACGCGTGGCCTGCGCACTCGTGTGGGGTGACATTTTTTTTATATATGCAATTATGCAGTATGCAATATGCAATGATGATGTGGATGATATGAAGAATTCCAGGTTTAATGAAAATAGAATAAAATAAAACTTAAAAACAAACAAAATGAAATAAAACTGAAAAAGGAACGATCATACCACGGTGGGTTATCTCTCACCTAGCACTTTTAGTTAAAGTCCTTAAGTTGGACATTTGGGGAGTTCCTTGTTATGGTGGCTTGTGCTTGAATTCATCCAAAAATCTCCACCAGTGTTTGGAATTCCAATAGCCTCCGGGGTCCCAAACTAGGCATATAAAGCCTTTGAGCAAATTTAAACAGGCTCCTGAGGTGTTGAATGTCAGAATAGATTCTAGGATCAGAAACTTTGCTTTTGCATCCGCCTTTGTCTCGATCTATATTTTTTCAGTCGTGCGGTTTGGAAGTTGTATTCTCACCGAGATGACCAAACATCTTCCGAGACCCATTCAATCGAACTTGAAACCAATCCCTACACTTCAAAGTGAAGCGTGGAACTTTGTTGAATCTTGCATACCAGCCTTGAGCACGAACCATTTCCCTTTTACTCTTAAATCCACAAAGAGCTCTAAGCTGGCCATCTGTTTCAAGCAAACCATATTCAAGTGGAATAGTAAAGAAAAAGGCTAAGGATTTTAACCACTCAAATTTTGTATTGGGTAGTAATGGCCTTGGGATATGTGTTTCCAGTGGTTTTGCAAGCTCTACTCCCTGGTATTCTTCGGTGAATTCCTCCACTTCCCTGTGAAATTCTTTAATTTCAACCACGTCTTGATCAAAGTCTTCGATATCTTCCTCATCACTCAAATCATAAGTTGGAGGTTGCGAAAAGTCTACCTCCGCATCATCTTCGTATTCACTTGGGGAAGATTCTTCCATCTCAAAGAGTTCACTTGTGGATGCAAGTTCATTACTAGGAGAATTTGACTCGTGATCATCATTATCAAGGAAACTTGCTTCTGGAGCTGTTCCGTCCAGTTCTTCATAAGATTCCTACTTTGGGGGTTGTGCACTATCCTCCTTAGCATCAATTGCAAATTTCTTGACGGAATTCTCCTCAATTCTGGATTCCCATGGAGGTTCAGCATCTCCTAAGTCTTCAACCAATTCTTCTTCTTCAATAATTTCAGCTTCCTCCACTTGTTCTAGTACAAAATCATGCTCCTTACTGTCCATTGGAGTTTCTAGTATCTCCTTCATGCTGCGTTCTTCATTAGATTGCCCACATGAAGCCATGAGGGTTCTTTGAGTGTCCGAACGTCGGGAAGGTAGTCGATTTATCACTTGATTCAATTGGTGGAGTGTGGCATGAAATTTTTCTAATGTTTCCTTGAGTTGCTCCCTTGATTCTTGGGGTGATGGATATAGTACATAGGAAAGTGGTGGTTCTTGGGAGTAATTAAGTTGGAATTGGGGTGGATAAGGGTTAGGGTCATATGGAGGTGAATGGTGGTAGTTGGCTTGTGAGTGTGTTGGTTCAAAGTTGTGTTGA
Organism: Arachis hypogaea; assembly: GCF_003086295.3. Taxonomy (NCBI): domain Eukaryota; kingdom Viridiplantae; phylum Streptophyta; class Magnoliopsida; order Fabales; family Fabaceae; genus Arachis; species Arachis hypogaea. Next base: position 108,742,711 of record NC_092051.1, on the reverse strand, counting down.
GGTGGTTCATAGGCATATGATGGGGCTTGTCGGTAATTACAAGGGGGTCCACCATATCTATCATCTTGGTATGCACCTCAGAATGGCTCTTGACTGTAGTAAATTGGTGGGTGATGGTTGTCACGAAAGGGTCCACCATAACTATTGTCTCGACATGCATTGTTGAATGGTCGTCGTCCATGGTAGTTTGGAAGGTGTTGTTGCCTAAAGGGTTGATCAGATCCTCGTGGCTCCGTCCATCTTTGATTGTTTTGACCTTGATGCATGTTCCTGTTATAGCTTCAATTCCTTTCAACATTATTAGAATCAAAATCAAAGAGACGGGGGTGAAAACTCATAGCAATTATTAAAAATTAAAAACAAAAGTAAAGGCAAATAAACAGGTAAAATAAAATATTTACAATAACCAATAATAAGGCACACGTTTGCAATTTCCCGGTAACGGCGCCATTTTGACGATTAGATTCCTGCTAATTTAGAATTTTATAAAAATAATCGCGTTGTAAGTATAGTTTCTAAACCAACAGAGAATCCATTCGTACAAAAATTTGGTTGTCACAAGTAACAAAACCCAATAAAATTTACAAACTTAGCACTTTAGCTAGTCCTCAGCCCAATCACTCATCATGATTAATGCCTTCATCAAGTTGCAATTCCGGAATAGAAAAAAAATGTAAAGAAAATCTAGCTACCCAAGCTAAAATCAACATTCTAATCTGCAATTGTAAACTAATCATAATATGGCAATGTAAGATAAAGGAGAGAATGAAAATTAAACTACCTAATGCAACAAATTTTTAAACTACTTCTAAGAAAAGTAACTAAATCAAAAAGGATAAAGTGTTGGGGTGCCTCCCAACTAGGGCTTCTTTATTGTCATTAGCTTGACATTCTTTCATTTTCAGCTAAGCTTGTAGCTCACTCCCTGCTCCTCTAAGGAGCCTCCCAAGTAGTGTTTGAGTCTATGGCTATTGACAGTAAAAGTTCTCTGAGTCTTGTCCTCCATGAGCTCCACATAACCATAGGAAAACACCTTGAGTATGGTGAAAGGTCCTGACCATCTAGACTTCAGTTTTCCAGGGAAGAACTTGAGTCTTGAGTTGTAGAGTAATACTTTCTGTCCTTCAATGAACTCCCTTCTTGCTATCTTTTGGTCATGCCACCTTTTTGTGTTCTCTTTGTAGATTTTTGCATTCTCATATGCTTGATTCCTAAACTCCTTCAGCTCATTGAGCTGCATTAATCTCTTTTCTCCGGCAGCTTGCTCATCATAGTTTAACATCTTTAGAGCCCAAAAGGCTCTATGTTCAAGTTCAACTGGCAAGTGACAAGCCTTGCCATATACCAGTTGATATGGAGACATCCCAATGGGAGTCTTATAGGCTGTCCTGTAGGCCCATAGTGCATCATCCAGCTTCTTAGACCAATCCTTTCTTGAGCTTCCAACAGTTTTTTCAAGGATTCTTTTTAGCTCTCTGTTGGAAATTTCAGCTTGCTCATTGGTCTGTGGGTGGTATGGAGTTGCAACTTTGTGCTTCACTCCATATCTGAGAATGAGTGCTTCGAGTTGTTTGTTGCAGAAGTGTGTCCCTCCATCACTAAAGAGAGCTCTGGGGACTCCAAATCTACTGAAAATGTTCCTTCTCAAGAAGCTTATCACAACTTTATTGTCATTTGTTGCAGTGGCTATGGCTTCTACCCATCTTGAGACATAATCAACAGCCACCAATATGTAGCTATTTGAGTAGGAGGTTGGGAAGGGTCCCATGAAATCAATCCCCCATACATCAAACAGCTCCAACTCTAGTATGAATTGTTGTGGCATCTCATTTCTCTTGGTTTGATTACCAGCTCTTTGGCATTCATCACATCTTGACACCATTTCCTTGGCATCCTTAAACATTGTTGGCCAGTAAAATCCGGATTGAAGCACTTTTGCTGCTGTCCTTTCTCCACTAAAGTGATCTCCATATGCAGATCCATGGCACTGCCATAATACTTCCTGTCCTTCCTCATGGGGTATACACCTTCATAGGATTCCATCAGCACACTTTTTGAACAAATAAGGATCATCCCAGATATAGTGTTTGGCATCCTTGATTAGCTTCCTCCTCATGTGCCTATTGATGTTAGTTGGTAGCTCCCCAATAGCCTTGAAGTTGGCTATGTCTGCAAACCAAGGGGCTACTCGAATCATCATCAATTGTTCATCAGGAAAGCTTTCATTGACTGCTACTTGCTGCATCTTTTCTTCTTGTGGGATCCTTGAGAGGTGGTCAGCTACCTTGTTCTCTGCTCCACTCCTATCTTTAATCTCAATATCAAATTCTTGGAGCAACAAGATCCACCTTATTAGTCTGGGCTTATATTCTTGTTTGGTAAGCAAATATTTGAGTGCTGCATGATCAGTGAATACAATTACTTTTGAGCCAATAAAATATGATCTAAACTTGTCAAAAGCAAAAACTATCGCTAAAAGCTCTTTCTCTGTGGTGGTATAGTTCCTTTGATTCTCATTGAGAACCTTGCTAGCATAGTAAACCACATGTACTAGCTTGTCTTTCCTCTGTCCCAGAACAGCACCAACAGCAAAATCAGATGCATCACACATTAGTTCAAAGGGAAGATCCCAGCTTGGTGGTGCTATAATAGGTGCAGAGGAGAGTTTTTTCTTAAGTTCATCAAAGGCTATCATGCACTCTCTATCAAAAATAAAGGGAGTATTTGAGACAAGTAAGTTGCTAAGGAATTTTGCAATTTTTGAAAAATCTTTGATAAATCTCCTATAGAACCCCGCATATCCCAAAAAGCTTCTGATTGCTTTGACATTGCAAGGTGGAGGTAATTTTCAATTACTTCCACTTTTTCCTTGTCCACTTCTATGCCATCTTTTGAAATCTTGTGACCAAGACCACCCCTTCAGTCACCATAAAATGGCACTTCTCCCAGTTTAAAACTAGGTTAGTTTCTTGACACCTTTTTAGTACAAGAGTAAGATGGTATAGGTAATCAGAATATGAGTTCCCAAATACAGAGAAGTCGTCCATGAATACTTCTATGAACTTCTCAATCATGTCTGAAAAAATGGAGAGCATGCACCTTTGGAATGTTGCAGGTGCATTACACAATCCAAAGGGCATTCTCCTATAAGCAAAAACACCATATGGACAAGTAAATAAAGTTTTTTCTGGTCCTTGGGATCTACAACAATTTGGTTGTAGCCTGAATACCCATCTAGGAAGCAATAATATTCATGTCCTGCCAATCTTTCAAGCATCTGGTCCATGAAAGGTAAGGGAAAGTGGTCCTTCTAGGTGGCTTCATTAAGTTTCTGGTAGTCAATGCACATACGCCATCCGGTCACTGTCCTTGTGGGTGTCAATTCATTCTTCTCATTTGCCACAACAGTGATCCCTCCCTTCTTAGGGACTACTTGCACCGGGCTTACCCAAGGGCTGTCTGAGATAGGGTAGATCACCCCTGCTTGCCATAGTTTCAACACTTCTTTCTGAACCACTTCATTCATAGTTGGGTTCAGCCTCCTTTGTTGTTGTCTTGAAGGTTTGGCATCTTCTTCAAGCAAGATCTTATGCATACACATTGAAGGACTGATCCCTTTTAAATCTGCAAGTGTCCAGCCTATGGCATCCTTGTGTTGTCTCAGCACTTGGATCAGCTCCTCTTCTTGTTCCTTACTCAGACTTGAATTTATGATCACTGATTGGGTGTTGTTAGCATCCAAATATGCATACTTCAAGCTGCGTGGTAATGCTTTCAGTTCTAGTTTTGGTGGCTCTGCATCTTTGTTGCTTGTAATGGTTGGCATGATTGAGTTTCTCATGGTTGCTTGTGGTGATTCTCCATCTGGTGCTTGTTCCAGCTCAATGGTTTCTCCACATTATTCTTCTTCTAAGACTTCTTGAACTATTTGTTCCATGGTATCTACCAGCATGCATTCTTCTATGGATTCCTTGGGGTAACTCATTGCTTTGAAGATATTGAAGACCATTTTCTCTTCATGCAACCTCAAGACTAGTTCCCCTTTTTGCACATCGATGATGGCTCCAGCAGTAGCTAGGAATGATCTTCCTAGGATAATTGACGTGTTGGCCTATTCTTCCATGTCCAGCACAACAAAATTAGTAGGAAAGATGAACTCTCCTACTTTCACTAGCAGGTCTTCCACCACTCCATGTGGAAACTTAAATGTTCTGTCAGCTAATTGGAGTGCCATTCTTGTTGGCTTGGCTTTCTCAATCTTCATCCTTCTCATCATGGTCATGGACATAAGATTTATGCTAGCTCCCAAATCACACAAAGCCTTCTCAATGGTGATGTCTCCTATGATGCAGGGAATTTGGAAACTCCCTGGGTCCTTCAACTTTTGAGGCAGCTTCTTCTGTATGATGGCACTGCATTCTTCAGTCAATATTATGGTTTCTTTTGCTTTCCAGTTCCTCTTTTTGGTTATAAGCTCCTTCAAAAATTTAGCATAGAGTGGCATTTGTTCTAATGCCTTAGCAAATGGTATGTTGATTTAGAGCCTCTTAAAGATCTCTAGGAACTTAGAAAACTGGCCATCCTTTCCATCTTTTTCCAGTCTTTGTGGGTATGGTGCCTTTGGCACATACGGCTTCAAGACTGGTTTTGGTGGTGGTGGAGTAGGGATTTCTTCTTCATCCTTGTTCCCATGCTTTGCTGCAACTTCTTCATGCTTGTCTTTGCTTGGGGTTCCTCCTTCTACAACCTTCCCACTTCTTAGAGTAATGGCCTTGCATTCTCCTCTTGGGTTAGCCATAGTATCACTAGGAAATGTGTGTGTGGGAAGTGGGATTTTCTTGGACAAAATCCCCACTTGTGCTTCCAACTTTGAGATTGCTGCGCCTTGATTTTTTAGATTTGACCTGTATTCCTCCTGATTAGCATCTATCCTTCTGTCAGTTTGTGCTTGTCTGTCCATGAGGGTGGAGACTGTTCCTGTAATTTGTGAGGATAGTTGTGCTATTGCAGCTTCCATCCTCTTAAAGTTACTCTTGATTTCACATGGTTGCATAGTTGAGGATGGTGCATCTTGATTGAGGTTATTGTGTGTGGGCTGGTTACTATGGTATGATGTGTTTTGTGAGTTATGGTAGGGTCTATGGTTCCCTGTTTAATGGTTGGGGTTGTGGTTGAATTGCTGATTTGATGAATAAGGCTTGTTGTGGTCCTGGTTGTGGTTCTGTTGATTTCCCCACCTAAAGTTTGGGTGGTTCTTCAAACCTGGGTTATATGTCTTAGAGTGTGGGTCATATGGTGGTCTGGATGAATTGTTCACATAATTAGCTTGTTCCCAGTCACCTTCAGATCCTGTTGCATTCCCTTCTTGTTGAGGAGTTTGGTCCTGAATGACTAAGGCTTGGTTGGCCTCCATCCTTTTTGTTAGAGCTGCTATTTGAGCTGCAATTGCTTTGTTCTGAGCTAACAAAGTGTCCACAGAGTTGAGCTCTAGCACTCCCTTTTTCTGAGTCCTTTCTGAAGCATAGAAATATTCATTTTCAGCTACAGTTTCAATGACATCTATGGCCTCTTCAATGGTTTTTTCTTGTTGAGTGAGCCTCCTGAAAAATGATCCACAACCTTTTTTGCTTCATAAGATAGTCCCTCATAAAAGATGTGTAGTTGTACCCATTCATTGAACATTTCTGGTGGGCATCTTCTTGTCAGATCTTTGAATCTCTCCCAGGTCTCATAGAGTGTTTCTCCATCTTGTTGTCTGAAAGTTTGTACCTCAGCTCTCAGCCTAATGATTCTCTGTGGAGGGTAAAATCTTGTAAGGAATCTGTTCACGACCTCCTCCCATGTAGTTAGGCTATCCTTGGGAAATGATTCCAACCACTTTACTACCTTATCTCTGAGTGAGAAAGGGAACAAGAGTAGTTTGTAGATGTCAAGGTGTACCCCGTTGGACTTTACAGTATCACATATCCTCAAGAATGTGCTGAGATGTTGATTAGGGTCTTCTTGGGCACTTCCTCCATATGAGCAATTGTTCTGAATGAGTGTGATGAGCTGAGGTTTCAGCTCAAAATTGTTGGCATGAATTGTTGGCTTTAAGATGCTGATGCCATAATTTCCTGGGTTTGGGTTGATGTAGGAGCCTAAGACTCTCCTCTCTTGCCCATCATGATTTACTGGACCTTCTCTGGCATGGTTGTGAGCTTCTTCTTCATGATGGTTCTCCATGTTCTCCTCCATGTTTGTTTCGAAATACTCTTCCTCTTCCTCAGCACCAACAACTCTTTTCCCTCTTGCTTCCCTCTTTAATCTAAGGAAGGTCCTCTCAGGTTCAGAATCAAAGGAAGTTGAAGCCCCGCTTCTTCTACCTGTCATACAACCAGCAAGGAAAAACAAGAGAAGAAAGAAAAAAATTGAATAAGGAAGTTACTCTTGTTAGAGTGGATGTTAGTGTGAGTGGTGCAATTAATCAAACAGTTAGAGGAGTGAAAATACGAGTGATAAAAATAATCAAAGAAGAAAGAGATAGAACTCAAAATAAAAGAAAATAAAAAAATGCTAAACAAGATAAAATAACAAGGAATTTAAATTGCTTAATCTAGCTCTCCAATTGATTTAATCACTATCAAATTTAAGCCAATCCCCGGCAATGGCGCCATAAAACTTGATGAGTCTAAATTCACACCCCATTCAAAATTGGTGAATTAGTCCTTTTGGCAAGTGCACCGAAATTATCGTCAAGTAATAACCCACAGTGGAGTGGGATCGTATCCACAGAGATTGGCAAATTCGAGCAATTTTAATCACTTGATGAATTAGTTAAGCAGATCAATAGGATTCTAGAGTGCATAATTGTAAATGACATAAATATAAATGACTAGAATATAAAGAAAAGCAATAAAGTGCAGAAATATAAATGGTAGAAAATCAAGTACAGAATCATAAATGACTTGAATGTAAAAATAAGCTGTAAAGAAATGGATAGATAAGAATGGGGAAATTCATTGAGATTGGGAGATGTTGTCTCTTTGTATCAAATATAGCTTATATCCTCTTCAATCATGCAACTCATTGACCTCTTGGAAATCATGATTGATTGAGCCCCAATCCCTTGGTGACTCAATCTCTCAGATCTTGATCAATAGCCAATTCCTTGGTCTAATTGCTCATGAAGAGAGATATGCTTGGTCCCTGATTATACCACACACCATCATAGGTGCAAGTAGAGGGAGGATTATATGTCATATATCCAAACACCAAAACCCAGATTCTACTCTAGTGTGAGAAGGAATTTCAAGCATGGTTTCATGTTTCCTTTCCCAAGGTTCCCATGAAACCCAATTGTATTCAATCTCTTTCCCAAGATAATTGAATACTAAGCATTAAGAACGAAATTCCTTCTAGCAAATCAAAGAGAAGATGAAGAGAAGAAGGACTTCACTATCATTCATCCATCAAGTACAACAGAGCTCCCTCTCTCAATGAGAGGGAAGTTAGCTACTCATGGCTCAAAAAGTACTCAAAAGTGAAGTGTAAAAGTGGATCTAAAACTGACTGCTTAACCACCCTTCTTCAGTACTCCTTGGGGGTATTTATACTACTCCTAGTAAAATAAAAAATTACAAAAGTGAAAAAGGAAAATTACATTTTGGAGGGAAAAGAAAACACTCAATAAGCATGACTTCTCAGCTGGCGTGTGGCTGGCGCGTCTCTGGCGTGTCACGTGCTCTTCATTTCCAGCTTGGCGTGCCACTCCCAATCCTTCAAGTGGCACGCTCGTCCCTCTAGAAACCTTGGCGTGCCACGCCTTCGAACTCAAGTGGCACGCCCCTTGCCTTTCTCACTTCTCTTTGCCTCTGGAAACTTGTACTGGCGTGCCACGCCCAAGGTCTGGCATGCCACACCCTTGCTTTATGCTTGGCTAGGCTTCTCTGGAACGTTGAACTAGCGTGGCACGCCCAGGGTCTGGCGTGCCACGCCCCTCTTGTGAGTGAGTGGTTGCTCTGTTTAGCGTGGCACGCCACGAACTCAAGTGGCACGCCCCAATGCTTCTCTTCTGAAGGACACTGGCGTGCCACACTTGGCTACTCAAGTGGCACGCCTAAGTGAAGAATGGTGAATGGCGTGCCACGCCTTCGAACTTAAGTGGCACACCCCATATAATTGGCCTCCTTCATCCTCTCTGGAAACTTATACCAGCGTGCCACGCCTAAAGGCTGGCATGTCACGCCCATGATCTTGTCTTGGTTCTAGTAATTGGCGTGCCACGCCTCAGCCTTCAAGTGGCATACCATAGTGAAATGCTAAGGTTGGCGTGCCACGCCTTCGATACCAAGTGGCACGCCCAGTTTTTGCTTTTGGTCCTTTGTGCATTGGCGTGCCACGCCTGGTTGCTCAAGTTGCACGCCCAGTCTTCAATTGCCTTAAGCTCCTTCTCTGAATTGTTGTACCAGCGTGCCACGCTATGCTGCTCAAGTGGCACGCCCATGGGTTTGTGAACTCTTCAAGCTTGGCGTGCCATGCCTGGGTTCTCAAGTGGCATGCCCAAGTGACTTCTTTGGGCTGGCGTGCCACGCCTTCGATACCAAGTGGCACTCCATAGTGAAGATTCTTCTTGGGATGGAGACTTGGCGTGCCACGCCCCTTTGCTCAAGTGGCATGCCAATAGTAGTTGATGGGTCAGGCGTGCCACGCCCAGGTTGGCGTGTCACGCCCCTTTTGTGTCCTTCATTGTGGCTCTCTGGAATTTTGTATCAGCGTGCCACGCCCAGTCTCTGGCGTGCCACGCCCATATGCATGCTTTGAATCTCTTCTCTGGACTTTAGTACTGGCGTGCCACGCCCAGCTCCTGGCATGCCACGCCAGTGCGTTTTTGTGGCGTTTGCTTCAAGTGTCACGCCAGTTTCATACGCCCAGCTTCTTGTTTGTCTTCTACCTCATTTTTGATGCTTTTCTCACCTGAAATTCAGCACAACTCATCTCAAAGTGGTGTACCATAATATTCATCAAATAATGCATGAATTGTACTGATCAAATGAGATTTATGCTCTTTTATGGTCTTCTTTATGCAAGAAAGAAGTGTAGATGATGCAAGTCATCACAAAATATGGGAAAAGGTGATAAAATCCCCCAAATTAAACACAAGATAAATAAAAAATTGGGGGTTTATCAACCTCATGTCTGTCGGCTTGTCGAAGTTCTTCGGAAGCCGGACCTTGAGGATCGAGGGGTTATGAAGATGAGATATGTTTGCTGGGAGTGGACTGAGAGAGAAAAAAAATGATGTCTTCATCTTTGATTGTGGTAGTCTCTGTCACTATATCTCTGATGAGCGGATAATTTATACGCTTTTTGGCATTGTTTTTAGTATATTTTTTAGTAGAATCTAGTTACTTTTAGGGATGTTTTTATTAGTTTTTATGTTAAATTCACATTTCTGGACTTTACTATGAGTTTGTGTGTTTTTCTGTGATTTCAGGTATTTTCTGGCTGAAATTGAGGGACTTGAGCAAAAATCAGATTCAGAGGTTGAAGAAGGACTGCTGATGCTGTTGGATTCTGACCTCCCTGCACTCAAAGTGGATTTTCTGGAGCTACAGAACTCAAAATGGCGTGCTTTCAATTGCGTTGGAAAGTAGACATCCAGGGCATTCCATCAATGTATAATAGTCTATACTTTGGCTGCGTTTAGAGGACGTAAAAGGGCGTTTAACGCCAGTTCTACGCTGCTGTCTGGAGTTAAACGCCAGAAACAAGTCACAAACCAGAGTTGAACGCCAGAAATACGTTACAACCTGGCGTTCAACTCCAGAAAGAGCCTCTGTACGTGTAACATTCAAGCTCAGCCCAAGCACACACCAAGTCGGCCCGGAAGTGGATTTATGCATCAATTACTTACTTCTGTAAACCCTAGTGACTAGTTTAGTATAAATAGAACTTTTTATCATTGTATTCGCAGTCTTGGTTACTCCGGTTCCCCTCTGGGGCCGAGACCAATGAACTCCATTATCACTTATGTATTTTCAACGGTAGAGTTTCTACACTCCATAGATTAAGGTGTGGAGCTCTGCTGTTCTTCAAAGATTAATGCAAAGTACTCCTGTTTTCCTATTCAATTCAACTTGTTCCGCTTCTAAGATATTCATTTGCACTTCAACCTGAATGTGATGAACGTGACAATCATCATCATTCCCTATGAACGCGTGCCTGACAACCACTTCCGTTCTACCTTAGATTGAATGAGTATCTCTTAGATCTCTTAATCAGAATCTTCGTGGTGTAAGCTAGATTGATGGCGGCATTCATGAGAATCCGGAAAGTCTAAACCTTGTCTGTGGTATTCTGAGTAGGATTCAGGGATTGAATGACTGTGACGAGCTTCAAACTCGCGAGTGCTGGGCATAGTGACAGACGCAAAAGGAGGGTGAATCCTATTCCAGCATGATCGAGAACCTCAGATGATTAGCCGTGCTGTGACAGAGCATTTGGACCATTTTCACAAGAGGATGGAATGTAGCCATTGACAACGGTGATGCCCTTACATAAAGCCAGCCATGGAAATGAGTAAGATTGATTGGATGAAGACAGCAGGAAAGCAGAAGTTTAGAGGGACGAAAACATCTCCATGCATTTATCTGAAATTCTCACCAAGGATTTACATAAGTGTTTCTATCCCTATTTTCTGTTTAATTAGTATTATTTTCGAAAACCCCATAATCAAATATTATCCGCCTGACTGAGGTTTACAAGGTGACCATAGCTTGCTTCATACCAACAATCTCCGTGGGATCGACCCTTACTCACGTAAGGTTTATTACTTGGACGACCCAGTGCACTTGCTGGTTAGTTGTATCGAAGTTGTGACAAATTATGAATTGATATTAGAGCACCATGTTTTTGGAGCCATTACCAGAGATCACAATTTCGTGCACCAAGTTTTTGGCGCCGTTGCCGGGGATTGTTCGAGTTTGGACAACTGACGGTTCATCTTGTTGGTCAGATTGGGTAACTTTCTTTTCGTTTTCTTTTCAAAAAGTTTTCAAAAATTTTTCAAAAAAAAAAATCTTGCAAAAATTTCTCCTTTGTTTTCGAAAAAAAAAAATTTTTTTAAATAAAAATATTTTCAAAAATATATTTTTCTTCAGAATTTTTAAGAATGAATTCTAGTGTTTCAAGAAGCATGTTGAAGCCTGGCAGGCTGTAAAGCCATGTCTAATTCCTCTGTAGGGCATGTTAGGCTTGTCATGTCTGAGTTACATACTAAAGCTTGGCTGGCTATTAAGCCATGCCTGACCCTTTGATTGGAGCTTTAGACTAAAGAGCATAAGATTCCTGGAATTCATATTAAAAATTTTGGAATCCTTATTTTTCTTTTTCAAAATGATTTTCGAAAAAAATTAAAAGAAAATACAAAAAAATTTCATAAAATCATAAAAATCAAAAATATTTTTCATGTTTCTTGTTTGAGTCATGTGTCATGTTATAAGTTTGGTGTCAATTGCATATTCATTTTGCATTTTTCGAAAATTCATGCATTCATGGTGTTCTTCATGATCTTCAAGTTGTTTTTGGTAAGTTTTCTTGTTTTATCTTGATGTTTTCTTGTTTTGCATCTTTCCTTGTTTTACATGTGCATTTTTGCATCCATAGAGTCTAAACATGAAAGATTTCTAAGTTTGGTGTCTTGCATATTTTCTTTGCATTAAAAATTTTTTAAAAACATGTTCTTGATGTTCATCTTAACATTCAAAGTGTTCTTGGTGTTCATCTTGACATTCATAGTGTTCTTGCATTCATCACATACTTTGATCCAAAATTTTCATGCATTGAGTCTTTTTCATGTTTTTCTCTCTCATCATAAAAATTCAAAAATCAAAAAATATCTTCCCCTTTTTTCTCTCTCAAAATTTCGAAAATTAGATTTGACTTTGTCAAAAATTTTTAAAATCTAGTTGTTTTTATGAGTCAAATCAAATTTTCAATTTAAAAATCTTATCTTTTTCAAAATCTTTTTCAAAAATCAAATCTTTTTCATTTTTCTTAGTTATTTTCGAAAATTACAAAAATATTTTTCAAAAATCTTTTTCTTAATTTTATCTCATAATTTTCGAAAATAACATCATCAATTAATGTTTTGATTCAAAAATTTCAAGTTTGTTACTTACTTGTTAAGAAAGATTCAAACTTTGAGTTCTAGAATCATATCTTGTGATTTCTTGTGAATCAAGTCATTAATTGTGATTTTTAAAATCAAACCTTTTTCAAAACTAATTTCAATCATATCTTTTCAAAAATATCTTCTTATCTTATCTTTTTCAAAATTTGATTTTAAAATATCTTTTCTAACTTCTTATCTTCTTATCTTTTCAAAATTGATTTTTAAATTTGTTTCAACTAACTAACTAACTTTTTGTTTGTTTCTTATCTTTTTCAAAACTACCTAACTAACTCTCTATCTCTCTAATTTTCGAAAATATCTTCCCTCTTTTTCAAAAATTCTTTTTAATTAACTAATTATTTTAACTTTTGAAAAAAAAAATTTCGAAAACTACTAACCTTTTTCAAAAAAATTATTTTCGAAAATCACTAACTCTTTTTCAAAAAAATTATTTTCGAAAATCCTTCTCCCTCATCTCCTTCTAATTATTTACTCATCTACTAACATCTCTTCCTCACATCACTCACCAAAAATCCGAACTCCCTCTCTCTCTCTCTCTGAGTTCAGATTTTCTCTTCTTCTTTTCTTCTATTCACACAGGGACCTCTATACTGTGGTAAAAAGGATCCCTATTATTATTATTATTATTTTTTCTGTGCCCTCTTCTTTGTCATATGAGCAGGAGCAAGGACAAGAATATTCTTGTTGAAGCAGATCCAGAACCTGAAAGGACTCTGAAGAGGAAACTAAGAGAAGCTAAATTACAACAATCCAGAGAACCTTTCAGAAATTTTCGAACAGGAAAAGGAGATGGCAGCCAAAAATAATAATAATGCAAGGAGAATGCTTGGTGACTTTACTGCACCTAATTCCAATTTACATGGAAGAAGCATCTCCATTCCTGCCATTGGAGCAAACAACTTTGAGCTGAAACCTCAGCTAGTTTCTCTGATGCAGCAGAACTGCAAGTTTCATGGACTTCCATCTGAAGATCCTTTTCAGTTCTTAACTGAATTCTTGCAGATATGTGATACTTTTAAGACTAATGGAGTAGATCCTGAAGTCTACAGGCTCATGCTTTTCCCTTTTGCTGTAAGAGACAGAGCTAGAGTGTGGTTGGATTCTCAACCCAGAGATAGCCTGAACTCTTGGGACAAGCTGGTCACGGCTTTCTTAGCCAAGTTCTTTCCTCCTCAAAAGCTGAGCAAGCTTAGAGTGGATGTTCAAACCTTCAGACAGAAAGAAGGTGAATCCCTCTATGAAGCTTGGGAAAGATACAAGCAGCTGACCAAAAAGTGTCCTTCTGACATGCTTTCAGAATGGACCATCCTGGATATATTCTATGATGGTTTATCTGAGCTATCAAAGATGTCATTGGATACTTCTGCAGGTGGATCCATTCACCTAAAGAAAACTCCTGCAGAAGCTCAAGAACTCATTGACATGGTTGCTAATAACCAGTTCATGTACACTTCTGAGAGGAATCCTGTGAATAATGGGACGCCTATGAAAAAGGGAGTTCTTGAAATTGATACTCTGAATGCCATATTGGCTCATAACAAAATATTGACTCAGCAAGTCAATATGATTTCTCAGAGTCTGAATGGAATGCAAGCTGCATCCAACAGTACTCAAGAGGCATCTTCTGAAGAAGAAGCTTATGATCTTGAGAACCCTGCAATAGCAGAGGTGAATTACTTAGGTGAACCTTATGGAAACACCTATATTCCATCATGGAGAAATCATCCAAATCTCTCATGGAAGGATCAACAAAAGCCTCAACAAGGCTTTAATAATGGTGGAAGAAATAGGTTTAACAATAGTAAACCTTTTCCATCATCCACTCAACAACAGACAGAGAACTCTGAACAAAATACCTCTAATTTAGCAAACGTAGTCTCTGATCTGTCCAAGGCCACTGTAAGTTTCATGAATAAAACAAGGTCTTCCATTAGAAATTTGGAGGCACAAGTGGGCCAGCTGAGTAAAAGGATCACTGAAATCCCTCCTAGTACTCTCCCAAGCAATACAGAAGAGAATCTAAAAGGAGAGTTGATGCACAAAATTGTTACTCTCTTACAATTTCGCACACATGACCAGCAAGTGCACTGGGTCGTCCAAGTAATACCTTACGTGAGTAAGGGTCGAATCCCACGGAGATTGTTGGTTTGAAGCAATCTATGGTTATCTTGTAAATCTTAGTCAGGAAGTCAATTATGTTTATCAATTGAATTGTGAGTAACCAGTAGAGCATAAATTAAAAATTACTTGTTGTGCAGTAATGGAGAATATGTTGGAGTTTTGGAGATGCTTTGTCTTCTGAATCTCTGCTTTCCTCTGTCTTCTTGTTCACGTACGCACGTCCCCCTATGGCAAGCTGTGTGTTGGTGGATCACCGTTGTCAATGGCTACCTTCCATCCTCCCAGTGAAAACTACGCTCACGCGCTCTGTCACAGCATGGCTAATCACCGGTTGGTTCTCGATCCGGTTGGAATAGGATTTACTATCCTTTTGCGTCTGTCACTAACGCCCAGCCTTCAAGAGTCTGAAGCTCGTCACAGTCATTCAATCCTTGAATCCTACTCGGAATACCACAGACAAGGTTTAGACTTTCTGGATTCTCATGAATGCTGCCATCAGTTCTAGCTTATACCACGGAGATTCTGATTAAGGAATCTAAGAGATACTCATTCAATCGTATATAGAACGGAGGTGGTTGTCAGGCACACGTTCATGATTTGAGGAAGGTGATGAGTGTCACAGCTCATCACCTCCATCACAGTTAAGCGCGAATGAACATCTTAGATAGGAACAAGCGTGTTTGAATGGAAAATAGAAATACTTGCATTAATTCATCGAGACACAGCAGAGCTCCTCACCCCCAACAATGGGGTTTAGAGACTCATGCCATCAGAGAATACAAAGTTTAGATCTGAAATGTCATGAGATACAAAATAAGTCTCTAAAAGTTGTTTAAATACTAAACCAGTAGCCTAGGGTTACAAAATATGAGTGGACTATGATGGATGATGCAGAGATCCACTTCTGGGACCCACTTGGTGTGCTGGGGCCCACTTGGTGTGTGCTGGGGCTGAGACTTTAAGCAATTCACGTGCAGAGGCCATTTGTGGAGTTGAACGCCAGTTTTTGTGCCAGTTTGGGCGTTCAACTCCAGTTTTTTATCCTTTTCTGGCGCTGGACGCCAGAATTGGGCAGAAGACTGGCGTTGAACGCCAGTTTACGTCATCTATCCTTGTGCAAAGTATGGACTATTATATATTTCTGGAAAGCCCTGGATGTCTACTTTCCAATGCAATTGGAAGCATGCCATTTCGAGTTCTGTAGCTCCAGAAAATCCAATTTGAGTGCAGGGAGGTCAGAATCCAACAGCATTAGCAGTCCTTTTTCAGCCTGAATCAGATTTTTGCCCAGCTCCTTCAATTTCAGCCAGAAAAATACCTGAAATTACAGAAAAACACACAACTCATAGTAAAGTCCAGAAATATGACTTTTTCCTAAAAACTACTGGAAATAAACTAAAAACTAACTAGAACATACTCAAAACTATATGAAATTATCCCCAAAAAGCATATAAAATATCCGCTCATCACAACACCAAACTTAAACTGTTGCTTGTCCTCAAGCAACTAGACAAATAAAATAGAAGACTAATAGGTTGAGAAGCAATAATATCTCAGAGTTTTTGATTGAAGCTCAGATTCTAATTAGATGAGCGGGACTAGTAGCTTTTTGCTTCTGAACAGTTTTGGCATCTCACTTTATCCATTGAAGCTCAGAGTGATTGGCATCTATAGGAACTCAGAATTCAGATATTGTTATTGATTCTCTTAGTTCAGTGTGATGATTCTTGAACACAGCTTCTTTATGAGTCTTGGCCGTGGCCCTAAGCACTTTGTTTTCCAGTATTACTACCGGATACATAAATGCCACAGACACATAACTAGGTGAACCTTTTCAGATTGTGACTCAGCTTTGCTAAAGTCCCCAATTAGAGGTGTCCAGAGTTCTTAAGCACACTCTTCTTTTTGCTTTGGACCTTGACTTTAACCGCTCAGTCTCAAGTTTTCACTTGACACCTACACGCTACAAGCACATGGTTAGGGACAGCTTGGTTTAGCCGCTTAGACCAGGATTTCAGTCCTTTAGGCCCTCCTATCCACTGATGCTCAAAGCCTTGGGATCCTTTTTAATTGCCCTTGCCTTTTGGTTTTAAGGGTTATTGGCTTTTTCTGCTTGCTTTTGCTTTCTTTTTTTTTTTTTCTGCAAGCTTTGTTCTTTGCTGCTTTTTCTTACTTCAAGAATCATTTTTATGATTTTTCAGATTATCAATAACATGTCTCATGTTCATTATTCTTTCAAGAGCCAACATATTTAACAGTCTTAAACAACAAATTCAAAAGACATATGCACTGTTCAAGCATTCATTCAGAAGACAGAAAGCATTGCCACCACATTTAACCAATTAGAATTTGTTTTATTTAAACTCGAAATTTTATTGCTTCTTATTCAAAAGATCTACTATTTTATTCATGTTTAATGATGATGAGAAAAATAAACTATAGCTTAATTGGAGATAAAATCAAATAGATACTAATTACTATTATATGACTTCTAAGGTAAACTTTTTATAAGGACACTGGCACAGAGTTAAGGAAGAAATTGGAAATTAACAACCTTTATTCTGGGGGTATGGGAGTTCCTCTGATCTTTGGGAGGCTTGGTATCACAGAAGACTTTTGGCGCTTCAGTTCCCTTAAGTCACGTCCCTGCTCCTCTTGTTCTTTAAGCATATGGGTCAGCATTTGACTGTGTTCCTTCTGTTGTTTTATTATTTGCTCCATAGCTTCCTGTATCTTGGTGACAGACGTCTCAAGATATTCCCAATATTCCGCTTGAGGAATCTCTGGGAGGAATTCCTGTGCTCTCTTCTTGATATGTTCCTCCTGTGCTTGTTGTCTCTCCATTGATGCTTTGGTGATTGACTTTTCAATTAGGATATATTCAGTTATTCCCATCTTGACTCCAGCGTCCTTGCAGAGCAGAGAAATTACGCTTGGATAAGCCAACCTGGCCTCTCTTGAATTTTTGTTAGCAATCTTATAGAGCTCTGTTGAAATCAGCTGATGAACCTCCACTTCCTTTCCCATCATGATGCAATGAATCATCACTGCTCTTTTAATTGTGACTTCAGAACGGTTGCTGGTGGGCAACAGAGAACGCCCAATAAAGTCCAGCCATCCTCTGGCAACTGGTTTGAGATCCTCCCTCTTGAGTTGATTTGGGACGCCCTTTGTGTTGGTGGTCCACCTGGCTTCAGGGATACAGATGTCCTCTAGAATCTTATCCAGGCCAATGTCTGCTCTCATCATCCTCCTGTTGAAGGAGTCTGGATCATCCTTTAGCTGCGGTAGCTTTAATATCTCTCTGATCTTGTCAGGGGTGGTATGAACAATCTTTCCCCTGACTATGGTTCGAAATTCGTAGCAGGCTGTTCCAGATAGTCTTTGCTTGTCAGTCTGCCACATATTAGCATAGAACTCCTAGACCATGTTCCTTCCTACTTTTGTTTCAGGATTAGCTAGGACTTCCTAGTTCCTGATTCGAATTTGCTCCTGGATCTCCGGATATTCATCTTCTTTCAGATCGAATCTCACTTCCGGGATCACTGATCTCAGACCCATTACTTTAAGATAATGGTCTGAATGTTCTTTAGATAAGAACTTCCCTTGATTCCAAAGTGGTTTTGGAACGCTCTCTTTCTTGCCTCTTGGAGTGGATTGTTTTCCTTTGGGCGCCATGATCTTAGTGATCTCGGATAAACACACCAAACTTAGAGGTTTGCTTGTCCTCAAGCAAAAGAAAAGAAAGGAGAGGGATAGAAGGAGATCGAGGTGCACTTGTTGATGGAGGAGGGGGGAGGCCGAACCCAATTTAAAGGGGTGGGGGGTGGATTTTCGAAAAATTGGGAGAGATAAGATAAAAAGATTGAGTTGAAAAAGATAAGATAGAAGATATAGTTTGATTTTGAAAGGATAGGATAGATTTTCAAAAAAGATAAATCTAGGTTTTTGAAAAAGATAATATGAAAAAGATATTGAAAAGATTTTAGAGTGAAAAAGATAAGATAGAAGATATAGTTTGATTTTGAAAAGATAGGATAGATTTTTGAAAAAGATAAATCTGGGTTTTTGAAAAAGATAATATGAAAAAGATATTGAAAAGATTTTAGGGTGAAAAAGATAGATTTGTTTTTGGAAAAGATTTGAAAAGAGTTGGATTGATTTTGCAAAGAGGGTGTGTGCTTATGAATTAAGATACATTTGATATTTTGAGGGTAGGATTTTTAGAAATCAGGGTTCTTGATATGTTTATGTAAATAAAATCATGTATTGAGTCATAAAATTATAAATTAGAATGGAAATACGTGTGGGATTACTGGATTTGGCTCCTCCCTGTCCTCCTGGCGTTTGAACGCCCAAACACTGCCTGTTTTGGGCGTTCAGCGCCCAAATGCTGATCTCCTGGGCGTTCAGCGCCCAGTTGCTGCCATTCCTGGCGTTCAACGCCCAGTGGGTGGCCATTTCTGGCGTTGAACGCCCAAATGCTGCCATTATTGGCATTCAGCGCCCAGTGGATGCCCATTTTGGGCGCTGAACGCCCAAAATGCCCCTTTACTGGCGTTTTCTTGCCATTGAGCTCTTTTACTCTGTTTTGTGTGCCGAGGTCTTCTGTAAATGATTATTTACCTTGTTGTCAATGAACGCTATATAAAAAATAAAGATAGAAATAGGGCAAAATGCTTAGAGGATTGTTGCCCCACGGCTGGGTTGCCTCCCAGCAAGCGCTTCTTTATTGTCTTTAGCTGGACCTTGCTGAGCTTTTAATCTAGCTTCAGCCTTGAGCATTCTTGCTCAGTGTTGCCTTCAAGATAATGCTTGATTCTCTGTCCATTGACAATGAACTTCTTATCAGAATCAATATCTTGAAGCTCCACATAACCATATGGTGACACACTTGTAATCACGTATGGTCCCCTCCACCAGGATTTCAGTTTCCCGGGGAATAGCCTGAGTCTAGAGTTAAACAACAGGACCTTTTGTCCTGGTTCAAAGATTCTAGATGACAGCTTTCTGTCATGCCATTTTTTTTATTTTTCTTTATAAAGCTTGGCATTTTCGAAAGCTGTGAATCTGAATTCCTCTAGCTCATTTAGCTGGAGCAATCGTTTTTCTCCAGCTAATTTGGCATCAAAGTCTAGGAATCTGGTTGCCCAGTAGGCCTTATGTTTTAGTTCCACGGGCAAGTGGCATGCCTTACCATACACGAGTTGGTATGGAGAGGTCCCTATAGGGGTCTTGAATGCTGTTCTGTAAGCCCACAGAGCATCATCCAAGCTCCTTGCCCAATCCTTTCTACGGGTATTTACTGTCCGTTCCAGGATTCTCTTTAATTCTCTATTAGAGACTTCAGCCTGCCCATTGGTTTGTGGATGATATGGAGTGGCCACCTTGTGGCGAATTCCATACCGAACCATGGCAGAGTAAAGCTGTTTATTGCAGAAGTGAGTGCCCCCATCACTGATTAACACTCTAGGGACACCAAACCTGCTAAAGATATGTTTCTGGAGGAACTTCAGCACTGTTTTAGTATCATTGGTGGGTGTGGCAATAGCCTCAACCCATTTTGATACATAGTCAACTGCCACCAGAATATAAGTGTTTGAGTATGATGGTGGGAAAGGTCCCATGAAGTCAATTCCCCATACATCAAACAACTCTATTTCCAAGATTCCTTGTTGAGGCATGGCGTAACCATGAGGCAGATTACCAGCTCTTTGGCAACTGTCACAATTACGTACAAACTCTCGGGAATCTTTATAGAGTGTGGGCCAATAGAAGCCACATTGGAGGACCTTGGTGGCTGTTCGCTCACCTCCGAAATGGCCTCCATATTGAGATCCGTGGCAATGCCATAGGATTCTCTGTGCTTCCTCTCTGGGGACACACCTACGGATAATTCCGTCTGCACATCTCTTAAAGAGATAGGGTTCATCCCACAAGTAGTACTTTGCATCAGTAACTAATTTCTTCTTTTGTATTCTATTGTACTCCTTGGGTATGAACCTTGCAGCTTTATAGTTTGCAATATCGACAAACCATGGTGCTTCCTGAATGGCAAATAGATGCTCATCAGGGAACGTCTCAGAGATCTCAAGAGAGGGGAGGGACGTCCCTTTCACTGGCTCTATCCGGGACAGATGATCAGCCACTTGGTTCTCTGTCCCTTTTCTGTCACTTATTTCTATATCAAACTCTTGCAGAAGCAATATCCATCTGATGAGCCTGGGTTTTGAATCCTGCTTTGTGAGTAGATATTTAAGAGCAGCATGGTCAGTATACACAATCACTTTTGATCCTACTAAGTATGATCTGAACTTGTCAATGGCGTAAACCACTGCAAGTAGTTCTTTTTCTGTGGTTGTGTAATTTTTCTAGGCATCATTTAGAACGCGACTGGCATAATAAATGACATGCAGAAGCTTGTCATGCCTCTGTCCCAATACTGCACCAATGGCATGATCACTGGCATCACACATTAACTCAAATGGCAATGTCCAGTCTGGTGCAGAAATGACTGGTGCTGTGACCAGCTTAGCTTTCAGCGTTTCAAACGCCTGCAGGCATGCTGTGTCAAACACAAATGGCGTGTCAGCAGCTAGCAGATTGCTTAGAGGTTTTGCGATTTTTGAAAAATCCTTTATAAACCTCCTATAGAATCCTGCATGCCCCAGAAAGCTTCTGATTGCCTTAACATTGGCAGGTGGTGGTAATTTTTCAATTACCTCTATTTTTGCTTGATCCACCTCTATTCCCTTGTTTGAGATTTTATGCCCAAGAACAATTCCTTCAGTCACCATGAAGTGACACTTTTCCCAGTTTAAAACTAGGTTGGTTTCTTGGCATCTTTTCAGAACAAGTTTCAGGTGATCAAGACAGGAGCTGAATGAGTCTCCATATACTGAGAAGTCATCCATGAAGACTTCCAGAAATTTTTCCACCATATCAGAGAAAATAGAGAGCATGCATCTCTGGAAGGTTGCAGGTGCATTGCATAGCCCAAAGGGCATCCTTCTATAAGCAAACACTCCGGATGGACATGTGAATGTTGTTTTCTCTTGATCCTGGGGATCTACTGCAATCTGGTTATAGCCTGAGTAGCCATCCAAAAAGCAGTAATAATCATGACCTGCTAGTCTCTCTAGCATCTGGTCTATGAATGGTAAAGGAAAATGATCCTTTCTGGTGGCTGTATTGAGCCTTCTGTAGTCAATACACATGCGCCACCCTGTAACTGTTCTTGTAGGAACCAGTTCATTTTTTTCATTATGAATCACTGTCATGCCTTCCTTTTTTGGGACGACTTGAACAGGGCTCACCCAGGGGCTATCAGAAATGGGATAAATAATCCCAGCCTCTAGTAATTTGGTGACCTCTTTCTGCACCACTTCCTTCATGGCTGGATTTAGCCGCCTCTGTGGTTGAACCACTGGTTTGGCATTATCCTCCAGTAGGATTTTGTGCATGCATCTAGCTGGGCTTATGCCCTTAAGGTCACCTATGGACCACCCAAGAGCTGTCTTGTGTGTCCTTAGCACTTGAATAAGTGCTTCCTCTTCCTGTGAATTTAAAGTCGAGCTTATGATCACTGGAAAGGTGTCACCTTCTCCTAGAAATGCATATTTCAAGGATGGTGGCAGTGGCTTGAGCTCTGGTTTAGGAGGTTTTTCCTCTTTCAGAAGAAAGTTCAGAGGCTCTTTCATGTCCCCTAAATCCTCCAAATCAGGCTGAACATCTTTAAAGATGTCTTCCAACTCTGATTCGAGACTCTCAGCCATGTTGATCTCTTCTACCAAAGAGTCAATAAGGTCAACTTTCATGCAGTCTGTTGATGTGTCTGGATGCTGCATGGCTTTGACAGCGTTCAACTTGAACTCGTCATCGTTGACTCTCAGGGTTATTTCCCCCTGTTGGACGTCAATGAGGGATCGTCCAGTTGCTAGGAAGGGTCTTCCTAGAATGAGAGTAGCACTCTTGTGCTCCTCCATTTCCAGCACAACAAAGTCAGTGGGAAAGGCGAATGGCCCAACTCTGACAATCATGTCCTCAATCACGCCTGATGGGTATTTAGTGGAACCATCAGCAAGTTGGAGACATATCCGGGTTGGTTTAACTTCTTCAGTTAAGCCAAGCTTCCTGATAGTGGATGCAGGTATTAGGTTGATGCTTGCCCCAAGATCGCATAAGGCTGTCTTGGTGCAATCACCTTCCAATATGCATGGTATCAGAAAACTCCCAGGGTCTTTAAGCTTTTCAGGAAAGCTTTTCAGAATGACTGCACTACATTCTTCAGTGAGGAGAACTCTTTCTGTTTCTCTCCACTCCTTTTTATGACTCAAGATCTCTTTCATGAACTTGGCATAAGAAGGTATTTGCTCAAGTGCCTCTGCAAAAGGAATCTTTATTTCAAGAGTCCTTAGATAATCTGCAAAGCGAGCAAATTGCTTATCCTGCTCCTCTTTCCGGAGTTTTTGAGGATAAGGTATCTTGGCTTTATATTCCTCAACCTTAGTGGTTAAAGAAGCCTTTTTAGAGGGGTTGTTATCAGCACTTGTGTGTGTCTGATCCCTCACTGGCAATTGAGTACCAGAGTCAGAAGCTGGAGTGACGTTAGACGCCAACTCACTGTCTGTTCCTGGCGCCTGAACGCCAGAAATGTGCCCATTTTGGGCGTTCAACACTGGATTATGCCCCCTTTGGGCGTTCAACGCCAGATTCTTGCCCATTTCTGGCGTTGAACGCCAATCCTGCCTTGTTTCTGGCACTGAACGCCAGTTTTGGGCATGGTCTGGGCGTTCAGCG
Organism: Arachis hypogaea; assembly: GCF_003086295.3. Classification (NCBI taxonomy): domain Eukaryota; kingdom Viridiplantae; phylum Streptophyta; class Magnoliopsida; order Fabales; family Fabaceae; genus Arachis; species Arachis hypogaea. Next base: position 108,719,616 of record NC_092051.1, on the reverse strand, counting down.
CCAGCCTTCCACCCATTTTCTGGCGTTTTAGTGCCAGAATTATTTTTCCCTGGGCTCTTACTGTCCTCAGGTGAATCTTTGGTGGGTCGCTCATTTCTTGAATTTTTGATGCCTTGAGGTGGGGTATTTAATGTTTTCCCACTTCTTAATTGAACTGCTTGGCATTCTTCTGCTATTTGCTTTGATAGCTGCTGCTTTGTTTGCTTAAACTGTTCGTCCATATGTATATTAGCTATCCTTGTCTCCTGTAACCTGTCTTTGAATTCAGCTAGCTGCTTTGTTAGAAAATCTAATTGCTGATTGAATTCAGCAGCTTGTTTTACAGTACTGAATTCAGCAGTTACTGTTTTAACCTCTTCATTCATGGAAGGGTTGCTGCTTAGATACAGATGCTGATTCCTGGCAACTGTATCAATGAGCTCTTGAGCTTCTTCAATTGTCTTTCTCATATGGATAGATCCACCAGTTGAGTAATCTAAAGACATCTGAGCTCCTTCTGCAAGCCTATAGTAGAAGATGTCTAACTGAACCCACTCTGAAAACATTTCAGAGGGGCATTTTCGTAGCATCTCTCTGTATCTCTCCCAGGCATCATAAAGAGATTCATTATCTCCTTGTTTAAAGCCTTGGATGTCCAGCCTTAGCTGTGTCATCCTTTTTGGAGGGAAATATTGATTCAGGAATTTTTCTGTCAGCTGTTTCCATGTTCTTATGCTGGCCTTAGGTTGGTTATTTAACCACCTCTTAGCTTGATCTTTTACAGCAAATGGAAACAGTAATAGTCTGTAGACATCCTGATCTATTTCCTTATCATGTACTGTGTCAGCAATTTGTAAAAATTGTGCTAGAAACTCTGTAGGTTCTTCCTGTGGAAGACCGGAATACTGGCAACTTTGCTGCACCATGATAATGAGCTGAGGATTCAACTCAAAGCTACTGACTCCAATGGAGGGTATGCAGATGCTACTCCCATATGAAGCAGTAGAGGGGTTAGAATATGACCCCAGAGTCCTCCTGGACTGTTCATTTCCACTTATGTCCATGATGGATCTATGGATATAACTTGGACTGATTTACCTTTTTATTTATTTTATTTTATAAGAAGTAAATACTTAAATAAAATAAAATAACTAAAAAGGAATTTGAATTTTGAAGTTAAATTTTTTTTTTCGTTTATAAAAAAAAGAAATTAATTAGTTAAAAAAAAAAGAAATTTTTGAAAAAGAGGGAAGATATTTTTGAAAATTAGAGAGAGGGAGAGTTAGTTGGGTAGTTTTGAAAAAGTTAAGAAACAAACAAAAAGTTAGTTAGTTAGTTGAAACAAATTTTGAAAAGATAAGAAGTTATGAAGTTAGAAGAGATATTTTGAAAAGATATTTTTGAATTTAGTGAGGAGAGAGAAAAACAATAAGATAGTACAAGATTTAAAATTTTTAGATCTAATGCTCCTTGTTTTCGAAAAATTTGGAGGGAAAACACCAAGGAACACCAAACTTAAAAATTTTAAGATCAAGACACAAGGAAAACTCAAGAACACTTTGAAGACTCACAAGAACACAAGAACATGAAGAAAGAACACCAAACTTAAAATTTTTAGAAAACCAAACCAAAATTTTTGAAAACCAAAGGGAAATCAACAAGAAAACACCAAACTTTAAGTTTGGCACAAAATTTAATAGAGAAAATATTATTTATGAAAAAGAAGGTTTTGAAAAGAATATAAAAGACTCTAACCCAATTACCAAGAACACAGATTAATGCTCTAGCCAAATGAGTTATGGGACCTTCAAAAATTTTGAGAAAGATTATTTTTGAAAACACCAAACTTAAAGTTTGGCACAGAATTTAATAGAAAAATTATTTTTGAAAAAGGTTTTTTTTTTTAAAAAAAAATATGATAGCCAATTATCATGAACATAAACACCACGTTCTAAATAACTGAGCTATAAGTCTAAAGTATTTTAACAAGGGATAAATAATAAAAGACTCTAAACCAAAGAAAAGAAAGATTTTTCCTAATCTAAGCAACAAAATAATCCGTCAGTTGTTCAAACACGAACAATCCCCGGCAACGGCGCCAAAAACTTGATGCACAAAATTGTTACTCTCTTACAATTTCGCACACATGACCAGCAAGTGCACTGGGTCGTCCAAGTAATACCTTACGTGAGTAAGGGTCGAATCCCACGGAGATTGTTGGTTTGAAGCAATCTATGGTTATCTTGTAAATCTTAGTCAGGAAGTCAATTATGTTTATCAATTGAATTGTGAGTAACCAGTAGAGCATAAATTAAAAATTACTTGTTGTGCAGTAATGGAGAATATGTTGGAGTTTTGGAGATGCTTTGTCTTCTGAATCTCTGCTTTCCTCTGTCTTCTTGTTCACGTACGCACGTCCCTCTATGGCAAGCTGTGTGTTGGTGGATCACCGTTGTCAATGGCTACCTTCTGTCCTCCCAGTGAAAACTACGCTCACGCGCTCTGTCACAGCACGGCTAATCACCGGTTGGTTCTCGATCCGGTTGGAATAGGATTTACTATCCTTTTGCGTCTGTCACTAACGCCCAGCCTTCAAGAGTCTGAAGCTCGTCACAATCATTCAATCCTTGAATCCTACTCGGAATACCACAGACAAGGTTTAGACTTTCTGGATTTTCATGAATGCTGCCATCAGTTCTAGCTTATACCACGGAGATTCTGATTAAGGAATCTAAGAGATACTCATTCAATCGTATATAGAACGGAGGTGGTTGTCAGGCACACGTTCATGATTTGAGGAAGGTGATGAGTGTCACAGCTCATCACCTCCATCACAGTTAAGCGCGAATGAACATCTTAGATAGGAACAAGCGTGTTTGAATGGAAAACAGAAATACTTGCATTAATTCATCGAGACACAGCAGAGCTCCTCACCCCCAACAATGGGGTTTAGAGACTCATGCCGTCAGAGAATACAAAGTTTAGATCTGAAATGTCATGAGATACAAAATAAGTCTCTAAAAGTTGTTTAAATACTAAACCAGTAGCCTAGGGTTACAAAATATGAGTGGACTATGATGGATGATGCAGAGATCCACTTCTGGGGCCCACTTGGTGTGCTGGGGCCCACTTGGTGTGTGCTGGGGCTGAGACTTTAAGCAATTCACGTGCAGAGGCCATTTGTGGAGTTGAATGCCAGTTTTTGTGCCAGTTTGGGCGTTCAACTCCAGTTTTTGATCCTTTTCTGGCGCTGGACGCCAGAATTGGACAGAGGACTGGCGTTGAACGCCAGTTTACGTCGTCTATCCTTGTGCAAAGTATGGACTATTATATATTTATGGAAAGCCCTGGATGTCTAATTTTCAATGCAATTGGAAGCATGCCATTTCGAGTTCTGTAGCTCCAGAAAATCCAATTTGAGTGCAGGGAGGTCAGAATCCAACAGCATTAGCAGTCCTTTTTCAGCCTTAATCAGATTTTTGCTCAGCTCCTTCAATTTCAGCCAGAAAAATACCTGAAATTACAGAAAAACACACAACTCATAGTAAAGTCCAGAAATATGAAGTTTTCCTAAAAACTACTGGAAATAAACTAAAAACTAACTAGAACATACTCAAAACTATATGAAATTATCCCCAAAAAGCGTATAAAATATTCGCTCATCAAGAGTGCAAGGCCATTGAATTAATTACCATGGCCGAACCTGTAAAGGAAGGAGAGGACGTGAATCCCAGTGAGGAAGACCTCCTGGGACGTCCAGTGATCAATAAGGAGTTTCCCTCTAAGGAACCAAAAGAATCTGAGACTCATCTAGAGACCATAGAGATTCCATTAAACCTCCTTATACCATTCATGAGCTCTGATGAGTATTCCTCTTCTGAAGAGAATGAGGATGTCACTGAGGAGCAAGTCACCAAGTACCTTGGTGCAATCATGAAGTTGAATGCCAAATTATTTGGCATTGAAACTTGGGAAGATGAACCTCCCTTGTTCACCAATGAACTAAGTGATCTAGATCAACTGACATTGCCTCAGAAGAAATAGGATCCTGGAAAGTTCTTAATACCTTGTACCATAGGCACCATGATTTTTAAGGCTCTGTGTGACCTTGGTTCAGGAATAAACCTCATGCCCCTCTCTGTAATAGAGAAACTGGGAATCTTTGGGGTGCAAGCCACTAAAATCTCATTAGAGATGGCAGACAATTCAAGAAAACAGGCTTATGGACAAGTAGAGGACGTGTTAGTAAAGGTTGAAGGCCTTTACATCCCTGCTGATTTCATAGTCCTAGATACTGGAAAGGATGAGGATGAATTCATCATCCTTGGAAGACCCTTCCTAGCCACAGCAAGAGCTGTGATTGATGTGGACAGGGGAGAATTGATCCTTCAAATAAATGAGGACAACCTTGTGTTTACAACTCAAGGATCTCTCTCTGCATCCATGGAGAGGAAGCATAAAGAGCTTCTCTCAAAGCAGAGTTAAACAAAGCCCCCACAGTCAAACTCTAAGTTTGGTGTTGGGAGGCCACAACCAAACTCTAAGTTTGGTGTTAAACCCTCATATCCAAACTCTAAGTTTGGTGTTGGGAGGTCTCAATAAAGCTCTGCACATCTGTGAGGCTCTATGAGATCCCACTGTCAAGCTATTGACATTAAAGAAGCGCTTGTTGGGAGGCAACCCAATGTTTATCTAATTTTCATTGTTTTTCATGTTTTATTAGGTTCATGATCATGTGGAGTCACAAAATAAATATAAAAATTGAAAATGGAATTAAAAACAGCAGAAGAAAAATCACACCCTGGAGGAAGACCTTACTGGCGTTTAAACGCCAGTAAGAAGCATGTTTTGGGCGTTCAACGCCAGAACAGAGCATGGTTCTGGCGCTGAACGCCAGAAATGGGCAACATCTCGGCGTTTGAACGCCAGAAATGCACCCTGGAGAAGAGCTGGCGCTGAACACCCAGAACAAGCATGGTTCTGGCATTCAACGCCAGAAATGGGCAACAAATGGGCGTTCAATGCCCAGAACAAGCACCAATCTGGCGCTGAACGCCCAGAGTTGTGTGCAAGGGCATTTTGCATGCCTAATTGGGTGCAAGGTTGTAAATCCTTGAACACCTCAGGATCTGTGGACCCCACAGGATCCCCACCTACCTCCACTTACTTCTTCTCACCCCTCTTTCACACAATCCCATAAACACTCTTCCCCAAAACCCTTCACCAATCACCTCAATCTCTCTTCCCTATCACCACTTCACCACTCACATCCATCCACTCTTCCCCATAAACCTACCTCATAAACTCCACCTACCTTCAAAATTCAAAATCAATTTCCCACCCAACCCCACCCTAAATGGCCGAACCTAACACCCTCTCCCCCACTATATAAACCCCTCCATTCTTCTTCATTTTCACACAACACAACCCTCTCTTCTCTTCTTGGCCAAAACACAACCCCTTCTCCCTCTCCTCTATTTCTTCTTCTTCTTCATCTACTCTTTCTTTTCTTGCTCGAGGGCGAGCAATTTTCTAAGTTTGGTGTGGTAAAAGCATAAGCTTTTTTTGTTTTTCCATTACCATTAATGGCACCTAAGACCGGAGAATCCTCTAGAAAAGGAAAAGGGAAGATAAAAGCTTCCACCTCCAAGTCATGGGAGATGGAAAGATTCATCTCCAAAGCCCATCAAGACCACTTCTATGATGTTGTGGCCAAGAAGAAGGTGATTCCCGAGGTCCCTTTCAAGCTCAAGAAGAATGAGTATCCGGAGATCTGACATGAAATCCAAAAAAGAGGTTGGGAAGTTCTAACAAAACCCATCCAACAAGTCGGCATCCTAATGGTTCAAGAGTTCTATGCCAATGCATGGATCACTAGGAACCATGATCAAAGTAAGAACCCGGACCCAAAGAATTATCTCACCATGGTTCGGGGGAAATACTTAAATTTTAGTCCGGAAAACGTGAGGTTGGCGTTTAACTTGCCCATGTGATGCAAGGAGATGCCTCAAATGCATTTTCCTCCACAAAACTATTGGGAGCAAATAAACACCTCCCTAGGAGAATTAAGTTCCAACATGGGACAATTAAGGGTGGAACATCAAGAGCACTCCATCATCCTTCATGAAATAAGAGAAGATCAAAAAGCAATGAGGGAGGAGCAACAAAGACAAGGAAGAGACATAGAAGAGCTCAAGGACATCATTGGTTCCTCAAGAAGGAAATGCCACCATCACTAAGGTGGACTCATTCCTTGTTCTTACATTCTCTATTTTTTGTTTTCTATGTTAAGTGCTTATCTAAGTTTGTGTCTTATTACATGATCATTAGTAGTTAGTAACTTTGTCTTAAAGTTATGAATGTCCTATGAATCCATCACCTCTCTTAAATAAAAACTGTTTTAATTCAAAAGAACAAGAAGTACATGAGTTTCGAATTTATCCTTGAACTTAGTTTAATTATATTGATGTGGTGACAATGCTTCTTGTTTTCTGAATGAATGCTTGAACAGTGCATATGTCTTTTGAAGTTGTTGTTTAAGAATGTTAAATATGTTGGCTCTTGAAAGAATGATGATAAGAAGACATGTTATTTGATAATCTGAAAAATCATAAAAATGATTCTTGAAGCAAGAAAAAGCAGCAAAGAACAAAGCTTGCAGAAAAAAGAAAAAAAAAATAGCGAAAAAAATAGAAAGAAAAAGAAAAAGCAAGCAGAAAAAGCCAAAAGCTCTTAAAACCAAGAGGCAAGAGCAAAAAAAGCCAATAACCCTTAAAACCAAAAGGCAAGGGCAAATAAAAAGGATCCCAAGGCTTTGAGCATCAGTGGATAGGAGGGCCTAAAGGAATAAAATCCTGGTCTAAGCGGCTAAACCAAGCTGTCTCTAACCATGTGCTTGTGGTGTGAAGGTGTCAAGTGAAAACTTGAGACTAAGCGGTTAAAGTCAAGGTCCAAAGCAAAAAAAGAGTGTGCTTAAGAACCCTGGACACCTCTAATTGGGGACTTTAGCAAAGCTGAGTCACAATCTGAAAAGGTTCACCCAGTTATGTGTCTGTGGCATTTATGTATCCGGTGGTAATACTGGAAAACAAAGTGCTTAGGGCCATAGCCAAGACTCATAAAATAGCTGTGTTCAAGAATCATCATACTGAACTAGGAGAATCAATAACACTATATGAACTCTGAGTTCCTATAGATGCCAATCATTCTGAACTTCAATGAATAAAGCGAGATGCCAAAACTATTCAAGAGGCAAAAAGCTACAAGTCCCGCTCATCTGATTGGAGCTATGTTTCATTGATAGTTTGGAATATATAGTATATTCTCTTCTTTTTATCCTATTTGATTTTCAGTTGCTTGGGGACAAGCAACAATTTAAGTTTGGTGTTGTGATGAGCGGATAATTTATACGCTTTTTGGCATTGTTTTTAGTATGTTTTTTAGTAGAATCTAGTTACTTTTAGGGATGTTTTTATTAGTTTTTATGTTAAATTCACATTTCTGGACTTTACTATGAGTTTGTGTATTTTTCTATGATTTCAGGTATTTTCTGGCTGAAATTGAGGGACTTGAGCAAAAATCAGATTCAGAAGTTGAAGAAGGACTGCTGATGCTGTTGGATTCTGACCTCCCTGCACTCAAAGTGGATTTTCTAGAGCTACAGAACTCAACATGGCGCGCTTCCAATTGCGTTGGAAAGTGGACATCCAGGGCTTTCTAGCAATGTATAATAGTCCATACTTTGGCCGCTTTTAGATGACGTAAAAGGGCGTTGAACGCCAGTTCTACGCTGCTGTCTGGAGTTAAATGCCAGAAACAAGTCACAAACCAGAGTTGAACGCCAGAAATACGTTACAACCTGGCGTTCAACTCCAAAAAGAGCCTCTGCACGTGTAACATTCAAGCTCAGCCCAAGCACACACCAAGTGGGCCCCGGAAGTGGATTTATGCATCAATTACTTACTTCTGTAAACCCTAGTGACTAGTTTAGTATAAATAGAACTTTTTATCATTGTATTCGCAGTCTTGGTTACTCCGGTTCCCCTCTGGGGCCGAGACCAATGAACTCCATTATCACTTATGTATTTTCAACGGTAGAGTTTCTACACTCCATAGATTAAGGTGTGGAGCTCTACTGTTCCTCAAAGATTAATGCAAAGTACTACTGTTTTCCTATTCAATTCAACTTGTTCCGCTTCTAAGATATTTATTTGCACTTCAACCTGAATGTGATGAACGTGACAATCATCATCATTCCCTATGAACGTGTGCCTGACAACCACTTCCGTTCTACCTTAGATTGAATGAGTATCTCTTAGATCTCTTAATCAGAATCTTCGTGGTGTAAGCTAGATTGATGGTGGCATTCATGAGAATCCGAAAAGTCTAAACCTTGTCTGTGGTATTCCGAGTAGGATTCAGGGATTGAATGACTGTGACGAGCTTCAAATTCGCGAGTGCTGGGCGTAGTGACAGACGCAAAAGGAGGGTGAATCCTATTCCAGGATGATCGAGAACCTCAGATGATTAGCCATGCTGTGACAGAGCATTTGGACCATTTTCACAAGAGGATGGGATGTAGCCATTGACAACGGTGATGCCCTTACATAAAGCCAGCCATGGAAAGGAGTAAGATTGATTGGATGAAGACAGCAGGAAAGCAGAAGTTTAGAGGGACGAAAGCATCTCCATGCATTTATCTGAAATTCTCACCAAGGATTTACATAAGTGTTTCTATCCCTATTTTCTGTTTAATTAGTATTATTTTCGAAAACTCCATAATCAAATATTATCCGCCTGACTGAGGTTTACAAGGTGACCATAGCTTGCTTCATACCAACAATCTCTGTGGGATCGACCCTTACTCACGTAAGGTTTATTACTTGGACGACCCAGTGCACTTGCTGGTTAGTTGTATCGAAGTTGTGACAAATTATGAATTGAGATTAGAGCACTAAGTTTTTGGAGCCATTACTAGAGATCACAATTTCGTGCACCAATCTCCCAAACCCTAGGGATTCAACTCGGATCTCCATAATATGGTTCGTATATCATTTTCAATGGTCGGAACTTCTTTTTCATTTTGGTTGTTACATTCAATTCAACGCCAAAGAACCTAACCTAATTTGGTTGGTGGTTGGTTGCAGCTCATGTTGTCAAAGTTAGAAATTGGAAAGGCCAGTTGAACATACCTGATTCAGGTAAGTGGGGTGGGTTATTGTTCTGTTGTAGGTTATTCGTTCTTATTTTGTAACCTGAGTGTGTATTAGGGTAAAGTACTTATTTAATATTTGTGCTTCCTTTTAATTGCATTATTGTGACTTTTGTGCAAGAGAGCAAATATGAGTGATGACAAAATCACAAGGAGTTATCATCATCACCATCATGGAGCCACAAGAGAATCATCATCAAGGAGTTATCCCTGATAGGAGAAGGTGCTCTCTCTCTCTCATGCTCCCCAACCCCATCTCTTCAATCCTGTTTTCCAGCTTCCAATTCGTTCAACCCCAAATTTCAGTATTCTTGATTAATTAGAGAAAACTTAGAAGATTAAGTTTTATTTCACCCCCAAGCCTGTGTGAAAAATGTAGTTCTTTTTCTGGCAGACAACATCATGCAGAACCTGTGGTGCTATCTTCCTTCATGGGTAAAAGAGCTGGCTAGGACCTAAATAAGATGAATATTTTTTTATCCTTTTCTACAATTAAACCCATTAAATCCTATATCGAAGATATGAATGTAGTCATTGATGTTTAAGTCCAGCATTTTCACGGGCTTCCCCTTGATTATAAAATTCTTTTGATCGACTGTGGCAAACATTGATCTTTTGTATTTGAATGCAGTTTTTTTGGCATATTAAGGATTGCATTTGCTTTTTCTTCGTTTTTATTAACAAACTTCTGTTTATATCATTATATTGTAGACAGAAAAGGTCGATCTAAAAAATACAGTTGTTGATGAGAGCCAAAGACAGTGGAATGATCAAGAGACTTCCTCCACATTAAGGAAGAAAAAATCTAGTGGTAAGTTTTTGTAGAATGGTATGCTGCTAGGCATTATTGCTCCCTTTTGATTAATTGGCAAATCTTTAGTGGTAGTTCATTTCTTATGGTCTTGTGGTCTCCTTCAGTGATAATGGTTGGAACTGAGACATTTCTGCATTAGCAGCAAGGTTAATGTTGATGTACAAATTTGAATTTCAATTTCCCATTTTGTTAATTTAGAAGGAAGTGCAAGTGAATTTGAGGATGATAACGAGAGAAATGATGCTGCAGAAGAAGAAACAGATGATGAAGACAATGCCTTTTTTGATACCTGCAATTTTCTATCGTCCAATTCTTTCAAAAGTAATGGGTCTGATTAAAGAGTATCATCTTTCTCTTCTGATGATGATGGGTTCTATGCATTTGAATAAGAGGATGATGTATATCCAGCCATTAGATTTGTTGGAAGCAACTACCGTCATGTTAAGTGGCGTAAGAAATTGCCTGACCCTGTAGAAAAAGAAAAAGGTGTGAGTCTCTGGTCAATGATTAAGGATAATATAGGGAAGGATTTAACTGAATTTTGCCTCCCTGTTTATTTTAATGAGCCACTCTCCCCCTACAAAAATGTTTTGAAGAAATGGAATATTCCCATCTGCTGGACCAAGCATATGAATGGGGAAGAAGAGTAAGTCCAGATTTGGCCGACATGTCTCTACTACGATGCAAGTCTACATTTTTTTTGTTGGCAGAGTTTTTCTTACTGATAGTTCTTTAAATATGGTTATGGTTGTGTTGTTTGATTTATTTTTTTACTATTTGACACCTATTTCTGCTATAGCTCTTTCGAGCTATTAGATTAGGGCTTAGAAAGATGAGTACCGATTTCTGGGAGAGATTTGTTGGTGTGACTGAAAGATATTTAGCTTTACATGTTCGATTTCCCTCTTACTTCTGATTCTCAGATCTGATGATGTCGGCGGTGAAGATCTTTGATTAGATCTCGGAGGTTAGTTGGGTTTATATTAATTTAAGATTTCTCATGTATCCTAAAAATTGTAGGCACTAGATTGAATTTGGGTTTCTAATATGTAATTCACAGTAGTTTTGAATAATTTTAATTATTTTTTTGAACTCCATCTTCATGGAGATTGTTTTTCGTTTTTCTGTTAGATGGAAGGGAGAAAACAAGAGGATAAAGTGAAGAGGGTGCAACAACATGAAGAATGTTTTAAGCATGTTAAGGTAATTATTGGGTTTCCTTCTCATAGAATATATTCTGTTAAAATTTATTTATCATTAGAAAATGAGAAGAATTTGATTAAAATATTCTCTTACCATTATAAATAAGATCTTTAGATGATCATGAACCTTGAAATAACTTTTAATAAAATCTATAACTTAAAAGTGTTATAGACTCTGCTCCTAACTGATTAATTTTTCTTTGGAGATTAAAGAAATGTACCTTTGCTATACATAAATGCTTACTTTTTTAAGATTTCTTAGTTAAAATGTGGCAAATTTTTTAGTTCTAGCAGCAACTGAAACAAAAGCATGTGGAAAAAACACAATGATCTTGAGACACATAATAAAAGCTATATACACTCCATATGGAAACACTTCAATTGCTCTCCAAATTTTATTCATATAGAAAGAACTGCTGTTGTAAATTTAGTAACCAACCATCCTTATTTGTATAATTGCACACCACTTGAATTTTACTTGGATGCTATTCAAATTTATTTATTAATTGTGATTTGTTAATAATAAAAATTTTGAAATCTGTTAGCTGTGAAAATCTAATTGGAGCCCTTTTTTTTTTCATTATTCTCTATGAATTTGTGAGTATTTCTTGTGTGGTTTTGAAGTATTTATCTTTTTATTGAGATAATTGTGTGGTTTTAAACTTAAATTGTACTTGAATGTTGTTTATATATAATTATTTAATGTGTATATTTTGCGGTACAATATAATGGTTTTTTCTCTAAATTATGATTAATTTGTTCTTTTATGAAGAACTCTCTGAGAAAGTTAAAGTAAATAATCTTCCTTCTTGCTTATTTTTTTTATATAAATTATGTTTAATTTGTTGTTTTTTGTGTGGTTTTATAATATTTATTTTTTTGATTGAGATAGTTATATATTTGGGTATATTTGGATATTTTAAATTGTTAATCTTTTTGTTACTACTCCAATCACTGTTATATCTTTTTAAAAAATATTTTTATATTTGTATGTGTGTGTTAATCTATGTGTGACATCCATGTAGGAGTTATTCTTCTCTTTTTTCTAGGATTTCTTTAATTTTGTTTCAAATAAATTGAATTCACTGATTATTTATTCTCTTTTATGTGATTTTATAATATTTATTTTTTGATGATAGGTGAAAGTACATGTTTACTTCTAATCTTCTGTTATGTGCTGCTTAAAAAAAATTACTAATGTTTACAAACTAAAAATGGATAAGCTGTCTTTTAGAAATTCAAAATCACAAATTAGTCATTTTGTATAAAATTCATGCATATAAAGGGGAGGACTAACATGCTGGCTTTTATTTGATATCTTCTGTATTTTTAGGGTTATTTCTTTGTTATTTTTGTGGGCCTTACTCTCTTTTGTTCATTTCTTTATTTCTTGATTGAATGATCTATTTTTTAGTTTTCTGTTTTTGTGGGGGTAAATGCTCAAAATTGTTATTAATATAGAGTTTCATGTTGATTTTATAAGTATCATGAACATTTTTTCTTTTCTGATTTTTTGCACTGAAAAGAATTTATAGTCAGATTTAGATTTTTGCCTTTTTTTTCTTCTAATGTGGATTGTTATTTGTATGTGAGGTTCATGTTGATTTTACAAGTATCATCAACATTTTTGCCAATTTTTTTTTCTGAAATTTTGTATACAAAGGAATTGGGAGTCAAATATAGTTTTGTTGTCTTTTTATTTTTTTAATTGTAATTAACACTGATTATGTTTTTTATTTTTTAATATTTATTTTTAGAGTATTTTTGAAATATTTTTACAAGTGATACATTTTTATGCATTTAATTACAAAGCTTTTGTGGTAAAGAAGTGGAATATTCTATATTTTGTTGCCGTATTTTTTAAAATAAAATTAGTAAGAAGGTTATCCTTATATGTTACTTTTTTTGTTTATTTTTATAATCCTTAATTGAATCTTTAATTTTTTTTGTTTTCTGTCTCTGTGGGGGATAAATAATAGAGGTTGTTATTTCTATATGATGCCCATGTTGATTTTATAGGTGTCATAAATATTTTTTCAATACAACTACCTGCTTATTTTTATATAAATTATTTTTTTGTTTTCTTTTAAGTGGGTTTATAATCTTTAATTTTTTCTGATATATGAAAGTCATAGGTGTGTAAAAAATAAATTTATAAATTTATAGGGTGCTATTTTGGCCACTGGTTTATTTTATTCTTTTTCTGTTTCTCCGATTCCTTGGTTTTTTTTATTCTTGATTATTTATTTTATAAATACGTATTTTGTTTCCCTCTTTATTGAAATAAAATTAGTAAGTAGTTTATCCTTATTTGTTACTCCTTTTTGTTTGTCTCTTAATTCCTTGATTGTATGTTTTGTTTTCTTTTTAGCATAATTTTTTCAGTTTATTGATGGCCTCCTATTTCTCCTTGGGTATTTAGTTAAATAAATAATTAGCTTGTGTGTATCTTCGTTGGAATATGATATATTTTTTCATTAGAAATCTAATTACATAGGAAGGCTACTAAAATCATGATATTTAAACAAAAAGGTGTGCTCATTACCTAAGCCTGCCATCCCTTAGATCTATGTATAGGCTCTTTTTGTTTTGATTCTTACTTTTTCCCTTACACTTACCTCATGTTATTTTTGTTATCTTCATGTTCTCTTTCTTCATCTCCTTTCTCTTTGTCTTCTCTTCCAATTCTCTTTATTGCTTATATCTATTGCTGCTAGCTTAGGATTTGTAGAGAAGATTGCTTATTGTATGCTCTTCCTCTTCCTTCCTTTTGGTCTTCTATTTCTCTTTCTTCCTTTTATATTTCTCTTTTCTTTTTCCTCTTCTCTTTTTCTTCCTTTTTTTTATTAGGTTAGGGTTTAGAGGGAGCTGTCTTGATTTACGTGCTATTTTTCACCCCTCTTTACTATATTTCTCTCTTGCTATTAGGTTAGGGTATAGGGTTCTAAGTTTGTCCTTCTGATTCTTCAATCTAATAGTGGCGGTTGTGAAGATCTTGGATAGATATTGGAGGTTAGTAAATATAGACTAACCTTCCTTTTCTCTCTCTGCATCTTCTCTAAGTAATTGATTTTTGAATATTAAGTAAGTTTTTAAAAGATGAACGGCATTAAATGATTCTCTAATCTATATACTATTTTGATGATAATTGAAAACATAATTGTTTGGCCTTCCATGATTTTGTTACAGTTGCTTCAATTCCTTTTAAGTAGGTTTACTAATATATTTTTTTACTAATCTTAAGTGAATAATTATTTATAATGTGCTAATGAGGATAATCTGCTATTAAGATAGAAAAAAATAGTTGACAAATCAGTCTGTATTAGGGTAATAATATTCTAAATAGTCTATATCTACTTTTCTAGAAGATATCAACTTGACATATTTTTCATTCTGAATAAGCTCTATCCTGGATTAAATATTAAAAATATATTGTATACGCCTATTAAAATCATAATATTTAAATTAATACTAGATGTTCTCATTGTATGCCCTTCCTCTTCCTTCTGATACTATTAGGTTAGGGTTTAGAGGGAGTTGTCTTAATTTACGTGCTATTTTTTTACATCTCTTTGCTATATTTCTCTCCTGCAATTAGGTTAGGGTATAGGATTCCAAGTCTGTCCTTCTGATACTTCGATCTGATAGTGGCGGCTATGAAGATCTTGGATTAGATATTGGAGGGTAGTAGGTATAGACTAATATAGGGTATATTGTATATTTTGAATGTTCAGTTTCAAATATCTATTAGTTGTTTCCTTTCTTTTCCCTCCCAAATTAAAAAGTTTAACTATTTCAAAGATTCAAGTTTCTCAGTTGTATACTACTAGATACACCCCTCCTTCTCCTTTTTTTTTTTATATCTTGTGTTAACTGAAGCTACTATATTGTGTGTGCTATAAAAGTGTCATTCTCTTAAAAGAAAATCTGCTAATGCCATGAGAGAGATGTCAAATAAAAGTGATCACTCGGATAATTTGTGTGATCAAGTTGATGAAAGTGAGAAGGTGATGATGTGTTTATTTGCTTATACAATGTGCTAACTTTTATTATTTGGTTTTCTAGACTTATTTGTATTAATTTTTTTAATTTGGTTTAAATTTTAATGGATTTTATTGAAGTTAGAAATATGATGTTGGCCTTAAACAAAGTTGTGCTCAGGATTAGAAAAAGAAAAAGCCTCTCTTGAAGAGATTGACAAGGTCCTTGAAACTCGAATTTGATGAATCTGATGATGCTGATGCTTTTGAGGATGAATCTGATCTGGTGAGGGGGTCTAGTGACATGGTTTTGCATGTCATTTAACTAGAGCTGCTGATTAGGATTTGCATATCATTTAACTAGAGCTACTGATTAGGATTTATAGGGCATTGGATATGGGTAGTGCAAATAGTGTCCACCTTTCTTTGGTCTGTAATGTGAAGTTTTTTCACTACAAGATTTTTATTTATTTGTGGCAGTTTTTTTCTTATTTGTGGAGGTTTATAACCTCCACCAAATGATTTGTGGAGGTTTCAAAAATCCCCAAAATTTGAGGTGTCACGAGGTCTTTTGTAGGTTTTTAAAAACCTCCATAATCCATTCAGTGGAGGTTTTTTGTGTGTTTAGTGGAATTTTCAAACCTCCACAAATTAACTATTTTGTGAGATTTTAAAACCTCCACAAATTCTGTAATTATTTATTTATTTATTTTTAATTTCAAATCATTCATTAATCTCATCTAATTTACATATTTTCAAATTAGAAATTTATTTTTTAATATCAAAATTTAAAAACTAAATCTTTTATAACACAATTCCTCAATATAAGACATAACTCTATATATAAAAAAATTCTCAATGTCAACAAAACAACAACTAGATTTAGAACAACAACTTCAATATTTCAATATCATCTAATTACATAAAAAATGATCTGTCAAATACATCTGGATGGCCATAGTGAAACCACACCCTGAACAGAAGCATACATAAAAAAAGGTAAGCATATGTTGGAGTTTGGAAAGATAATACTAGAGGAATAGGTAATGAAGATAATATGCTTGAATGAAAAATATCACTGCTTGTTTA
The DNA here is from genome assembly GCF_003086295.3 of Arachis hypogaea. Taxonomy (NCBI): domain Eukaryota; kingdom Viridiplantae; phylum Streptophyta; class Magnoliopsida; order Fabales; family Fabaceae; genus Arachis; species Arachis hypogaea. Next base: position 108,703,341 of record NC_092051.1, on the reverse strand, counting down.
TACAATAGGTAAAAGTCAAGCATATGAAAAATGCCACTATAGCATTACATTAGGCTTTGCAAATAAACTTGGAAAACTAAATTCACATTTGCTTTCTTTACCAGTAAATGGTTAAAAAAGAAAGTATTTATTATTTCCAAACATGTTCATAGTGAAGTTTTGCAGGGTTACCTGAGAGGATTGGCAAAAAGCCTTTGACAAATAGTGACAAAACTGGTTTCTTGATATGACATGAACCATGCCAGAGAAGGCACACTGAAGTTTTATAAGTCATTGAAAGTGAGGAAAGAAAATAGTGAGTAATGGGGGCAAGCAAGAAAAGAAATAGTTTATGTGAATTTAAAATAGAACAGGGAAACAATCAAAGAACCAGAGGCAGTATTGTCTTGAAGAAATGTTTTTTTATCATCTTGACATATGGTATTTGAAGTTTTCAATGCTTTTCCAACCCGTATCGAATCCTAAATGTCTGCAAATTATGTATAAACTTAAAATAGCAACAAGTGATCCTTCAAAACAATCTAATATGGTTGACCTTTTTCATCATTGAAGATTGTATAGCATGATGAGCAGAAAGTATCAATGACTCCTATTATACTTTTAATTACAGAGGGGTGCTAAACTCTCATTTATCAAAATAAAACTCTAAACCAATAGCGTCTAAGCAATTAATTGCATAGAAATAGCAAATTGAACATCTCATACTAGAGCTCAAAGCACAAAGTAGTAGAAGGAATAACAATTATTAAAGGAAGCCATTCATAGTATACCTTATGAAGATGGAAAGTAACGCCCTCAATGGGAATACTAATATCACTTAGGCAGTTCACCATTGCAAAACCTACCAAAACCACAGAAAAAAAATCAACAATCAACCACTGTCTTCCCATATGAAATCTGCTTTAATAAATAAATACTATTAATTAATAACATCATTAGCCTTTGGTAAAATGTTAAGCACATAATAAATAAAAAGCTTAAAATCTTACCTTTGATAAAATTTTGTACAAATTTTCATTCAAACATATCTCTTGCCAAGTTAGTAGCTATCTTCAATAGACAGCCATGTCAAAATTGTAAAAACAGATTTTCAAACTGGCACTGATATAATAACAATTACAAATAGACAGCCAAGAAGATCCAAGTTCCCTTCTCCCGGCATTAGAAAGAAGAAATAGAAAGAAAACCTTTTGGCGTTTAGAATCAGGGGGGCTTGGATCTGAACCATTCCATCTTCGTGATGTCCCTGCATCAATTTCCACCTGAAAACACATCCACTTGTCAGCAGTACGCTTGTTGTTTAGGGGAGAGGATTTTACAATAACTTTCATAGCTATATTCCAAATGTGCAACTAAGTCTAGAAGTTATGGTTGAGGAAAGTTGACTTAAGTAAATTTAAATTGCAATAGAATCAAGTAACCTGTGATGAAGAATCCTAAGCTACTTGTTCCTCTGAAGGATTTCTTCTAAAGCCTGTTTCTTATATATATATATGTATATATATTAAAATCTTGATTTGTCTCTTAATTACATGGGTAATGAATTATCAAATAGAATGAATATCTGACTTTGGGTGCATGAGATAGAAGATTAAAGCTCTAATTATCAAATCCAGCAGTAGTAATAGTATAGTATAGTTTTAAATAGTGATTAATTAATTAATTTAATGGAGGACTTAATTAAGAAGCCAAATAAAGTCAAAACTTAGATGAGTCCTTGTGTGTCTAAGATAAGAAAAGTCTTGGGGAGGAGGGAATTGACTTTGGTGCTTCAAAAGAAGCATTTATATTATGAGAAGCTAAGAACAGACAAAGGAAATTAAAGAGAGAGATTCTTAAAATCAAATCATCAGTATTATGCTCAACCATGTCTTCTAAAGGAAAAAAACCCCAAAACATGATGGATGTTGATCTCTCTTTGAAGATAGATCATCATAAAAATAATAAAGACAGAGAAGCAACACCACCAAAGGTAGTAGCATCAGTCAAAGAGGATCTCAAGAACAAGAAGGAGGAAGAAATAAAGGCACTTAATATTAATAAAGAAGATGTTTTTAAAGCTGCAGCTGGCGAAATTGAAGATGAATTACCTTTGCAGGATAACACAAAAGCAAGAGAGGTAATTAACTAATTATTAACATATATACACACTAGCTTTTTTAATTAATTCCAATAACTAAAAATTAATTATAATTATTTCTATGCTCTTGTTATTTGCCGGGGTAATTGACACCTAACATTTACCTTGCTACTACTCTTTTATAGTATTTAATTAGTGTAAGTTCATGAATCACAAGTCTGATACATTTACATAAAACTTTTTATTATTGTTGCTTGAAAAATTTAATTTTATTATGTATGAGTTGAGTGTGTTACAAATGGATATGGAGAGCATGAAAGAGGAAAACAAAGTGCTGAGGAAAGTGGTGGAACAAATTTTCAATCATCCAAGAAAACAACAATAATAAAAATAAAAGCAAGGTAATAATTGACTTATCATAAAACAGTACACAGTCACACAGTTTAATATCATCTGACTGTAAACAGAGAAGTATGAACAAACCCAAATAAACTGCATTAAAATCTAAACCGATGCGAAAAGATGAGCAAGCAGAATATAAGGAGGTACGTTATGTGTGAATTGCTATGTGGCTAAAAGTCGCAGATAGAATCGGAGATTTGTTAACAAATGCAAATCCATGTTACTAGGCAATAGTTAATTGGCTTCAATTGAATGCTAGATTATATACTTATTGGGAAAGTAAAGACATATAGAATGTCATAACTAAACATTGCAACAGGTAGCAAGAAATACCAATTAAGACTATTCAGATCACTTTATGCTAACTGTAGATTCTTCTATGAAATAAAGATACACCCTCTTCCTCTGCTCATTTGGAAAAAAGATGCAACTCAATAAGAATCTAAGGGAAACCAATCCCATGACCAACCCAAAGCTGATTTTTCCTAAATCACAGAGATAATGGAAAATACAGATGAATAGAACTGTGCAGAAACTTGTTAAAGTTTTCAAATTGGCTATGATGCATACCTCTTTTATTCCCTGTCTAAAGGCATTAACGAAGATGTAAAAAATTACTGAAAGAAAAATCTAAAAGGATTTGATAAAATAAACAAAATGAATGCCAAACTATATATTCAGCAAATAAATGCAGATAATTCACACCTTTATCCATGAGTATGGCCTATAGACCAAAGCAGGCAAGCTCCCATTATATTCCTCATTCTGAAATCCAAGTGGTCCTAAAATGCAACACCTCAAATACATTATTAAACACATAATAGTGTAAGGACTCAATTATTAATTTTTAAATCAGAATAACCCAATTGAAAATTGAGAGAAACTAGATGGAGCCCTGCAGTGATTTAACCTGTAATATTCACTTCTTACTTTAAAGTTCTACAAATAAGCCATGAGGAACTAGCCTGTTTCCAAGTGATACTATTTGAATGTGTTAAATAAATCCCTGTTTTTCAACACCTTGTCAATTCACCATTAATTTAGAAGTGACTATAAAGAATAATCTAGCCTTAACTAGTAACAATACTGAATTTGCATAATTTAAAAGACAACACACATGTCAACATCACCATTAATCTATAGAAGAGTCAATCAGAATCCTAACAAAATAACTAATAATCACTCCTAACGCAAAAAAATCCACTAACTATTGGCATGAAACAAAATAGCTTCAATGAACAATTATCATGTCTTCCCTGCCTTGTTTCCAAGACTCCTTATCAACGCAAATGAAAAACAATAAAGAAATACAAAACAAGAGGGGATACAGTAAGAAAGTTGCAACAGAACTGAGGAGGCGAGACAGAGAAGAAATTTATTGTTAATAAAGAAGAAATATCAGCAAATTAATAGAGAAGAAGAAGAAAAAGAAGTACCAGTGTCAATTTAAAGGAGAAATTGGACTGAGAGAAAGCGGTGTTGAAGAAGAAGCTCGGGAGTGAACAGATCTGCAAATGCATTGTACCAAGGCAACTATGGTGGCATCGACGGCAGAACCTGTGGCAGCAACGGCGGCAGAAACTGCGATGGCAACAGTGACAGCAACGACAGACAGAGAGAACAGATCTGAAAATACGTTGATAGAAGAGGTGGCTCGATCCAGAAGCTCTCTATAGCAACGGATACGGCAGTGGTGATGGCACCGGCAGCAGAAACCGCAGCGAGAACGGCGGCGAAAATGGCGTGGAAAACTTAGAGTTTCATTCTCTCTTAGCTGACTCTGCACCTTTCATTTTTAGAAAAAAGAGAAAATGACGGTGTTTTTTTCAAAATTTTGAATTTTAATTAATTATGAGTGGAGGTTTTTTAAAGTGCCATAAATAAAATGTATTGTGGAGGTTTTTATAAAGCTTCACTAAAATACTCCCTCAAATCAATATTAATCTTGTAGTGTTTGGTTATCTCAAATTTAATTATGTAACCCTTTATTTTTGTAGTTCATCTCTATATAGATCAATAAAATGCAGTAGCTCTTTAGTATTATATGTTAGATTTTGTTTTGGCAAACGATTTATATTTGAAAAATTATATATAGTGTTGCAAATCTTATTCAAGAGAAAGTTGAGAATTCAATTGCAAATGATAATTGATGAGAATTTATATGACGTGCTGAATATTTTTCAATAAGAAATATAAGAATTAATTATATAAATTGAGAAGGATGTTTAAATAATGTTATTTTGAGTTGTTTTAAAGGATTTTTAAAAAATACGTAGAATACATAAAGTAATAACTACTTGTCTAAATTCTAAAAAGATAGCTAGGTTATCTAGACTATATTGAAAAAAAGAAATCAATTTGAAAAAAAGTCATCATGTTTTTCGGTTGGATAAGAAAATCTAGCATTATAATTACCTTTTATATGCTGAGCTACAGTAGGTTGTTGGTTTAATAGTTTGGTCGAAGGTATTCATGATATTGTGATTTCAAAACACAATATTTTTCAAGTTTTGCGGTTTTTGTTTTTGTTTTTTTTTTTTACTTTTTCAATACTTTTAAAGTTTTTTGTTTTTTATTTTTTTTTTACTTTTTCATATGAAACTAAAGTTAAGTGTAATCTTTTCTTTGAGTATGTTTCTTCTATTCACTTCTTATTCTTTTATTTCTATTCTTTAGCTAGCAATATTATGAGTTATCTACACTTGCTTTAGAGAATAAAATATTTGCAATGAAGAAGAAAAGAGACGAGACATTTGCCACAAGAAAAAGTTAGTTGATTCTTTTGGTGATTATTATTTATTTGATTAATGATATATTATTTATCTTTACATGAGTTGAAGCATCTCACATTCTTTTGATTCTTACTCCTTTACATGAGTTGAAGCATATTCTTTTGATTTTTATTCATTTTTTTTCAATTATATACACATGTTTACTTAAGTATTTATTTATTTTTGTAGTAATTTTTTTTTAAGTTTTAGTAATAAATTTATTTGTTTTTTTTTTTATATAGATCAAGAGACCTTTTAATTTGAGAATGTACTAACTTCTCATGGGTCAATATCAAACAATAAAGGTATATATATAGACAAATATAAACTCTAAATTCTAAATAATGGTTGAGTTTTTTTTGCTATTTTTTATTTTTAATTTTAAATTTATTAAATATATTGGTTCACTTAAATGAAGGTATTATTTATAATTCTCTCAATAACGTATTCACAACCTCTGTTAATATCAAGGAATCAAGGATCATGTGATGTTTGCACCAAGTGAAAATAAAGGTGTGTAATTAGTTTTAATAAATAAGTTCAATCTCTTTATTTTTTTCTTATATTGATTAGCACAATTTTATTTTTTTTCGTGACATATGACACTGATTATTTTATAAATAGGATACTTGGACCACGGTGATTCTAATTACAGTTGCATATGGTGTGGTGCGGCCTTTTGGTATTCTGAACATGTTTTAAGGAAATCTAAAGTTAATTGTCCAGTATTTTCAATATGTTGTCTTAAAGGCAAAGTGGAATTGCCATTGTTGAAAGAGCCACCTAAATTGTTGATATCACTTTTCAATGAAAATGATCCAAAGAGTAAACACTTTTTGAAGAACATTCGGGTATATAATAATTTGTTTTGTTTTACTTCTATTGGTGAAGGGTTGACACATCTCTTAGTAATGGAATACACCCACTTCAGTTTATTCTTTGTGGTCAAAATTATCATAGAATTAGTGGTTTACTTCCAATGGCTGGTCAACCACTGAAATTTACTCAGTTGTATATCTTTGATACTGAGAATAAGTTGGAAAATAGAGAGAGATTTTTTCGGTATGATTTGATTATGTTTTAACTAACTCCCAACTATTATTTTTTTCAAATTTGTTTTTCATTCCTTTTTTGTGTATAGGTAACTAATTTATTTTTGTATAAAGTTTGACCAGTGGTGTAAGTTCTTTGGATTCAACATTAATTGAAGATTTATTGAAAATGATCGATGAAAATAATATTGTTGCCAAATCTTTTTGGATGGCTAAACAGTTCTATCAGCAACATCCTGATGAATCTTTTTTCATTTGGTTGTTTAGACATCGAACTACAGACCCTCGAGTGTATAGTAAACCCACAGTTGCTGAAATTACTGGTCTTATTGTTGGTGGCTTTGATGGCTCAGATACTGGACGCGATATCATTGTTCATTCTAAGAATGGATAGTTACAGCATATTCATGAGACACATACTTGCTATTGGCCATTGCAATATCCTTTATTGTTCCCATATGGTAAAGATGGATAGCAAGAAGATATACTGTACCATCACGTTAGAAGTAGAGAAAACATACCCACAAGACAAAGAGTTTCTCTTCGAAAATTTGTTTGCTTTCGAATTCAAGAATGAAATGCTGAGTTTGGGACAATACTTAAATCTAGAAGGCTATTTCAACAATTTATTGTTGATTCTTTTAGCATGGTAGAGTCACAATGACTTTTGTGTATTAGATTAACTAGAAGAATATAAGATCTCATATATTGCAAGGAGTTGAAGAGGCCATGAAATGAGGAGATATTGATGCATCGTCCATTGGAACTAGGATTGTGTTGCCGTCTTCTTTTTTTGGGGGAAGAAGATATATGTTGACTAATTGTTAGGATGCTATGTCTATTTGCAAACAATATGGATACCCTAGTCTATTTATTAATATAACATGCAATTCAAGTTGGTTGGAGTTTCAAAGATACACTGAACGAACTCATTCTTATATCTGATAGACCCGATCTTGCATGCAAATTGTTTGAATTGAAAATTCAATCTTTGAAAACTGATTTGAAGGATGGTGTCTTCTTTGGACCTGTGAATGCAGGTAATTTTTATGGAATTTTTTGTTGCTTATCTAATAATGAATTATATTTAAAATTAGATTTTTCTTTTATTCAAGAATGTATATAATTGAATTTCAGAAAAGAGGCTTGCCACATGCTCATATATTGGTTTGGCTTCAAAATGCAAGTAGGATGCAAACAATTGAAATCATGGATGAGATATATCAACTGAGTTACCAGACCCAACGAGATTTCTAAAGCTGTATAGCATTGTTACCAAATATATGATTCATGGTTCTTGTGGTAATTTAAAACCTTCTTCTCCTTACATGAGAAATGGTGGTTGTTCTAAATTTTATCCCAAAATATTTGTTGACTCGACAAATTTTGATAAGGATGGTTATCCAATATATAGAAGGCATAAAATGGGGATTAAATACACAATAAATGGTGTGGATGTGGATAATCAGTTTGTTGCTCCTTATAATCCAATGCTCCTAATGAAATATCGAGCTCATATCAATTTGGAGTTTTGTAACAAGTCAAATGTCATCAAATATTTGTTCAAATATATAAACAACGGCCCAGATCGTGTTATTGCAACAATTAGAAATGTACAAACTCTGGAACATGGTGTTCAAAATATTGATGAGATTAAGCAATTCTATGATTGTTATAACACCCTAATTAGCCTAAGCCTTACCCCGCGTCGTAAAGCAAAGGTTAATCAGAGGTTACGACAGTTCTAAGCTCATACGTATAATAATATAATATAATATCTAGAAGCCCGATGAAAAATATAGCTCAAATATTGGATTTGAAAAGCGCAAACCGTACTAACGAGCTACTAGTTTAAGGCATAAGAAACAGATAAGATACAACAAAATATAAGTATATAATATCATAGGAAACTAGCCTCAACTCGCAGAGTTTAAGCTGGCTAGTCATATACAAGTATACAGAACTATACAGAAAACTGACAGTTTGAAACAGCTTATACAAGTTTTTCTCTCATAAAACGAGCCTCTAGGCTAAGACAAAATACAAAAGAGAGATGTATAAATAAGATAAACCAAAAAGACTCCAAAAGACTCCAAGATCCTTCGCTTCTGTCACCATCCCAAAATAACTCACCGAGGTGGGTTGTGACCTGCATCTAAAAAACACAACAAAGATATGGTATGAGAACCGGAGGTTCTCAGTATGGTAACAGTGCCCAGTGATGTAGGATATAAGACCTCGGGACGCCAAAGGCAATCCTAAGCTCCATATCCATCACAAGATTCAAACTTAAAGCATTCTAAAACAATTAAGCATAATATAAACCTTATTATAAATAAACCGGGTAATATATCTTAAGGGATTTCTATTCTAACCAAACACCGCTGTCCCACAGCCTTCACCAACCTATTCTCCATGCGATCTCATCGCCACCGCCTTCCGAACCTCCTCAATCCCAGTAGAAAACACAATTAATAACAATGCAAGTAATTCACAAGTAAAAGCATACAAGGCAAGTAGATCAGGTAAGCAAATAGGCATGTTATTCAATTAGGCATACAATTACAAGTCGGCAAAGCAAACAAATAGATAGAAAATGCATATGATGAATGCCTGCCCTACTGGCTGTGATATCACATTGTCGGTTCAACTGCCAACCCGACACATCTCCATGGAGACGTCGCCCTTCGAATTTCTCATATGGGAACCCCCGAGATATAGTGCCCGGCTCACTGTCCAGATACCGGCGCCTGATCGCCTATAGATCCGAAGGGATGCGAGCGGGATACTCTTGCCACAGACCTCACATCTCAACGCAAGCGGGACGGACCACAGCCCTTACGCCGCCGCCGCTACCTCGACAGGCGGGATCCAACCCCGTCCCTGCCAGGCGCATAGCGTCTCATAATCTTAGTACAAATCAGTACTTCAGTGATTTTTCAGAAAACATTTTCAATATACGGAGATCCATCGTCTCAATCCGAGTCCTCGACTCATCTCAACCACTGTCCATTCATAACTCAATTTCCAATGTCAAAAGTTCATCATTCCTTATCCTCCACCCAACGTCAAATCATTCTCAACACACCAGAAACTTAGGCCTCCGTTTCCTAATTTATCATAAAACCATGCTCTAGAATCCTTAAGTTATATCCCATGTTCTAATACTCAAAGTTAAGCCTAAAACACTTAAAATGGTGTTTTAGAAGTTTACAACTTTGTTGGGAAGGTAGAATAGTTGAAAAACAAGAAAAATTTAAGAAACAGGATGTGTGCGACCACACAGGGGTGTGTGCATGCGCACGCCCAGAAGATTTTAAGATGTGTGCGTACGCACAGGGGTGTGCGTACGCGCAGGTGACATAATTTTTAAAATCCGTTCCCTCGCACAACCTGTGCCAGCGCCCCCAACAGATTGACCTTCCCGACGTGTGCGTCTGCACAGGTTGACATTCTTCATTAGATATGCGCGCGCACAAGCTGTGCTAGCGCTGCAAACAAAATGCACTTCCCTGCCTGTGCGTGCACACAGGTCAAAATTTTTGCAGGGTGTGAACTCGTACATATCAGAAATCATGAAATTCTGTAACTTTGCAGAATTTCAGATTTTTAACACCAACTTTGAATGATCATAACTCCCTCTAAAAAATTCCAATTTTCACAAACTTTATATCGATTTAAAGGGTTTTCAAAAATCTTTAAGTCTAAACAAATTCCAATCAGTTTCGAAAATTGAGACAAAAGTTATGATCGAGCAAAATTCACCAAAAACCCAATTTTACCAAATTTTACCATTTACACAATTTCTTACCATACACATTCCAAATCATACCAAACCACTTAAAGTCATTCCAAGATCCATTTTTCACCAAAAACTACCCTCTTGGGTCACAAGCCACAATTTATACCAATCTTTCATCATACTTCATTAATTTCAAAATCAATATCATCATATTACAATTATCAATAGCTTTCCACCAACACACTTACCATTCATCATTATATCAACATCAATTTTCTATCATCAAGTCATTCACGCTTCTAAGCCATAAACAAAAATAGTCATTCACCCCAATTTATCATACATCATAATCTCAATATCATTATTTCTCAACATAACCATATTAATTCAACATACAACATCAACCAAGCATTATCCACAACCACATAAATTCAACCCTATTCTATGGGTTACTAGCCTAAGTGTCCATGAATATTATATACTACATAGAGAAAACCGAAACCATACCTTGGCCGATTTTCAATATGCACCGAAATCCCAAAATGAGCATAAGCAAGCTTTCAACCACAAGCAAGCCTCCAATTCCACTCCAAGTACCAACAAGCTCCAACAATATCCAATAATTCACAATTTCAAGCTATAATACATAATTTACAATAATTCAACCTAGGGTTCATCAAATCCACAAAACCACAAGAGAGTTTATTTTCTCACCTTATCCAAAGTTGATTGGTATAAAACCTACTAAGTACCTAGTGCTAGATTGTACCTAATTAATCAAAATCACAAGAACCACTCATTCACCATAGCCAAAAACCGAATCTGTTATAGAATGAAAAACTGGACAAGAAATCGGAAGTTTTTTACCACTTTGTTCAGATGAAATCGAAGAGCTCGATGAGAGCTTCGCATGGCAACTGACGGCACGCGAATTGAAGTTCCGGAGAGTGAGATATGGCTCCAAGAAGATGATGATGAATAGTGAACTTTTGGAACCCTACCTCTCTTCTTTCTTTTCACGTTGTTGCTGGTGGTGTGGTGTTAAAGTGGCTGAAATGGCCACTTAATGGACTTATATAGTGTTGGGCTTGGGCCCAACTTGGGCTCGGTTCAACCCGTTAGCGTTTTTAGTCCGTTTGGCCCAACTTCGGGCCAAACCGTTAAAATTAACACCCGGTTTTGACTTCTAATATTTTTCTAAGGTTTTTGACTGTTTTAAATTTTTCTCGCACAGTACCGGGCAGACTTGAACCGGTTCAACCGGTTCAACTACCGATTCGCAGTTTTTCACGGTTTTTTGCAAAAAATACATTTTCTGACTCAGAAAAAGCCACTGAGTCCAAAAATCATATTTAAATCCCCTGATTCTCACTCTAATTATTCGGAACCTGATTTGGGCAAATTTAATTACTTAATTAACCGGTTGATTAGTTGCGGTTCTTACATTCTCCACACCAAATAAGAAATTTTGTCCTCAAAATTTGGTTTACCCATCTCCATCATTAAATGCTCCCTCAACATAAACCTACCTCAACATAAACCTACCTCTTACTGTTCATCATTTCATTCCTCCACGTCTGCTCAAATTCTTATCTACATCTTGTATTCTTATTTATAACTCCATATTTTTAACAGAATTCATGCCTATATCGTACGTCCTTTTCACTCCTAACTCTCTTCAATCAGCCTCAATACAACATTAGCATTTCAATTCAATGCTCTCTAAATCTATCCTTCAACTAAATCAGTTTCTATTCCAATCTATGCCCAAAGTCATCATGATCAAAATATCAAAATCTTTATCTTTCCGACACGGCAATTGCACAGTTATCACCCAAATCTAATTTTATTCACCTACCCTCATCTTCATAGCTTATCCCAACTCATTCTAATCTTACTGCCACAATCAAGCTTAGTTCTTAGAAAACCTTTACTCATATTAACCCACAAACTCTTCAAGTATTCAAGCCTAAGGTACGTTTAGTCATCTTCCTACGACCCCTACTCACGACTATCAAGTGCTATTGCATTTCACAAGCTTCCGCTGCGCTACTCTGATTTTTAGCCACTAATTAACTAACTAATCCAAATATTCAATCAAATCATACATCATCCATCAGATTACAGAACCTAGGCTTACCTCTAAACTTCCTCAACTTGACCCAAATAGGGTTCACGCTCATCCTAAGACTAATTTCTAACTTAGGGCCTCCTAGCATCTCTATGCCTAATTCAAAGTCTCCTAAATTCTCAATTGTAAGTAATTCTCCATAGCTCCAATTACAATACCCATCAATTTCCAACCATTCAACACCTTCAAAGCCTAGCAACAGTTCTTTTACTAACTACAATTTCAATACCATCTGCTCCATCATACTCCTAACACACTCCATCATCTCAAACACCTAAAATATTCTATTCTTCCTTTCCTCTATTCATTTGATAAAATTCCAAGATCCATAATGCCACCATACCATTTGTCTCGTATCTAATCATTCAATTCATTTACAATTTTGTCCATATGTACAATTCAACCTCCCTTAGTCATACTAAACAATTGGTAAATCTCTATTTATTTTAACTAACATCAATTGTTAACTCAGCAAAAATTCAAGCCTAAACTCCTCCTCACTTAATTTTCTCCTTCTCTTCTTACCTCTGCACTCAATGGTTCACCATGTGCCAACATCATATTAACTATCTTATGATCTACACATGAGAACCAAAAATCAAACGTGAGTATCCCTAAGTAGTAGCTTAACTCTCAATTGTAGTCCTTGAGTAATTTCCCCCATCTTCATGGAGGTAATTCCCCTTGCTCCACCTCTCTAACACAAGTATAACGCAGCAGGCTCCAAATCGTGAGTAAGAGATTCCACTTCGTATGGCCTCAACCATTGCGACGCACTAACCATTACCTCCTAATGCTAAGTCGATACACACTCCAAGACTTTCAACGAGGTGTTATCATAGATCCTAACTGGTCCTTGAGGTTCACATAACACAAGTACCGATGATGTAGCTAATCATTCTTTCAAGTTCTGGAGGAATTACAATTCGGCGTTGGAGCTAAAGGAGCATCTTTGGGTATCAATTTATTCATAGGTAATGCCATTCGTAAAAGTAAGGCTTCACAACTCCTCGTAAGATCGCACGCTCGCCGGTTTCAACCTTCGTATTCAGAAGTTGCGTCCTACGGAACTAGCTTATCGATGGTTGCGTCTAAGGATGGCATGTGATGTTGAATTAAGCCCAAGCTATTTGAAGGGATACCGAGCTCAAGAGAAAGCAAACAACTTTGAATGGTATCCGTAAGAAATTGAAAAGGTACATTATGTTATGTTTAGACAAGGTTATAGAGAACAAGAAAATGAACCAGAAGAAAAAATTAGAGTGCACCTCAAGAAAGGGATTCCAAATTAAGAATCTTTGAGGAAAACAATATGGCACATTGAATCAAAATGTGTCCCTACTGATTTTATAACTAGTTCGTGAATAAAGATGGTTTTAGGCTCATGCTAAGGGGTACGAGTTGTGTGAAAGGACACGTGCAAACAGGGATTTGATTTAGGGAACGTTCAATTTAATTGTCAAGAAACGTCACGGAATAAAGTTCTTCAATGCTGATTACAAAAGAAAGATAGATCAAGTCACAAGCATTTGTTGGTAATCTCTCTCGTATTAAGTCTCCCATTACTATCCTCCTTCACTCCGGCTCCTCGCAACTGATCCATTAAGTTATCTATCCTTGGCAACGGATACTAGTCCTTCATAGTCACTTTGTTAAATTGTCGGTAATCCCTGCAGAGTCGCATTCACCACTAAGCACGTATATTACCCTTAGCTACAACTGTCCCTCCTTCCATGAAGTGTTCGGTTACTTAATATCGCCAACTTAATGTAAGTCGTGAAAGTACTTCATCTTTCATAATCCTACCGTGTCAATGCTTCCTCACGCCTTCTGCAGTGTCACTCTAATTAGTTGTCACTAAGAACCCAAATCGCTTGGTTGTGCCTACCAGACTTATCTTCTCCCTTTCGTTCCTTCCGATGCTAAGTTTGGCCAGCCTTAACGGCAACATCCCATAAAATGAACTAAGATAAACTCCGGTCCCAAGCTTGACGTTTAATATAATTTTCCTAGTTCCAAATCTTTGTCTCCATCATAAGCTAATAAGAAGAGTCAAGTTACAGTCCTCCACAACGTGATTAAAACTAGGTTATCAATTTCATTGTTACCTCGAGTTGGAGATCCTTAACCCCGTTACTGGGACCGATCTGCACCTTGGCCCTTTTTGTAAGGACAACGTCTAGAGATATGCCCTGAGAATCCACAGCTGTAACATCCACTGAACCCAGCCATGCATGATTTTTCTAGATGGTATCCTCCACATCTCGAGCACCTTAACTCCTCTTGTTGAGCCCACGCCTGCTTACCTGCTCCTCTCGCCCGGTGATACTGGTCATGGTCAATGCCTCTGATATGTCTTTGAACTTGGGATTGCTGAGGGGCATGCCTACCCTTCTTGGAGTTCTGGCCTCTTGATGGAACATACTTCCTACGACCTTTACCACTGGTGCCACCACGAACATCTCTCTCCACCAGTTCAGAGAATCTCTTAATCTCCAATGGAGCCACAACACACATGATATCTTTCCTCAGCCCTACTTCGTATTTGACACATTTCCATCCCTCATAGGACTCAAGAGTACCCTGACTTATTCTCGAGAACCTACAGAGTTCCTCGAACTTGCTGGTGTATTAAGCTATGGTCATGGACCCTTGCTTCAGCTGTAAGAGTTCCAACTCTCTGGCCTCCTTTAATGATTCATGCTGGTACTTTTTGTAGAATGCTTCCTGGAATAATTCCCATGTAATGTCCACCTTTTGTAGGTGTAGTAGTCGGCGCTCTCCTTGCCACCATTGCTGAGCTTCTCCCATCAGTTGATAAGCCGCATATTCGACGAACTGATTACTCGGGACTTGTTGAGCCTGTAATGCACCCTCCACCGCTTTGAACCAGTTGTCTGCTTCAACAGGATTTATTGATCCATTGAAAACTGGCAGGTCAGCTTTCAGAAAAGCAACTAGAGTTCTCAGAACACCAACTAAGTTGTCCTCAACACCTTCTTCATTTTTGCTTCTGGCTAATTGCCTTGTTTGCCGCAAAGCATGAGTAGTCATTAGGGTTCCTGTTTATACTAATCAATTGATATCAAGGTGATCAGTCTCAATATCAAAAGTCTAGTGCTTCAATTAACCCAAACAGGCACCCACAAACAAGCATGCTATTCATATATCAAGTAGATAACCTAATAGCATCAAGGAAAAAGACACACAGAGTATGCAATGAAGCACAATCCGTCCATCTCTCAGTCTCACGAGGACGAACCGCTCTGATACCACTAAATGTAACACCCTAATTAGCCTAAGCCTTACCTCGCGTCGTAAAGCAAAGGTTAATCAGAGGTTACGACAGTTCTAAGCTCATACGTATAATATATAGAAGAATAATATAATATCTAGAAGCCCGATGAAAAATATAGCTCAAATATTGGATTTGAAAAGCACAAACCGTACTAATGAGCTACTAGTTTAAAGCATAAGAAACAGATAAGATACAATAAAATATAACTATATAATATCATAGGAAACTAGCCTCGACTCGCAGAGTTTAAGCCGGCTAGCCATATACAAGTATACAGAACTATACAGAAAACTGACAGTTTAAAATAGCTTATACAAGTTTTTCTCTCATAAAACAAGCCTCTAGGCTAAGAGAAAATACAAAAGAGAGATGTATAAACAAGATAAACCAAAAAGACTCCAAAAGACTCCAAGATCCTCCGCTTCTGTCACCATCCCAAAATAACTCACCGAGGTGGGTTGCGACCTGCATCTGAAAAACACAACAAAGATATGGTATGAGAACCGGAGGTTCTCAGTATGGTAACAGTGCCTAGTGATGTAGGATATAAGACCCCGGGACGCCAAAGGCAATCCTAAGCTCCATATCCAACACAAAATTCAAACTTAAAGCATTCTAAAACAATTAAGCATAATATAAACCTTATTATAAAGAAACCGGGTAATCTATCTTAAGGGATTTCTATTCTAACCAAACACCGTTGTCCCACAGCCTTCACCAACCTATCCTTCGTGTGATTCCATTGCCACCGCCTGCTCGCCTATAGATTCGAAGGGATGCGAACGGGATACTCTTGCCATAGACCTCACATCTCAACGCAAGCAGGACGAATCACCGCCCTTACGCCGCTGCCGTGGTGCACGAAATTGTGATCACACTTTCACAACTCCGGTACAACTAACCAGCAAGTGCACTGGGTCGTCAAAGTAATAAAACCTTACGCGACTAAGGGTCGATCCCACGGAGATTGCTGGCTTGAAGCAAGCTATGGTCATCCTATAAATCTTAGTCAGGAGGATTCAATTGGTTATGAGTTTTGATAATTGAAAGATAAATAAAACGTAAATTAAAATAAAGATACTTATTAATTCATTGGTGGGAGTTTCAGATAAGCGTTTGCAGATGCTTTGTTGCTTTTAAACCTCTGCTTTCCTATTTTCTTCATCCAATCATGCGTGCTCCCTTCCATGGCAAGTTGTATGTTGGTGGATCACCGTTGTCAATGGCTACCATCCGTCCTCTCAGTGAAAATGGTCCAGGCACGGCTTCTGTACGGCTAATCATCTGTCGGATCTCTCATCTCAGATGAAAAATACCAGGCACAGCTACCGCACGGTTAATCATCTGTCGGTTCTCACTTGTGTCGAAATAGGATCTCTCTATCCTTTTGCACACTATCATTCCGCCCAACATTCGTGAGTTTGAAGCTCGTTTGTTCTAGCCTTTACCACGAAGGTTCTGATCTCTGTGAGTTCGACTGCTCTATTGTCAGGAGATGCAAGTCGAAGTCACGAACCAGAGGCCTAAGAGATTATACTCCAGCTGTCGTCCAATGACTACATTGAACATCATGTAGACCGCTTGTGGTTGTCAGGCACGCGGATCTTGGCTAAGCGAGTAATGAAGATAGTGGGTGATTGTCACAGGTCATCCCTTCATTCTGACTTAACTTAATTAAGAACGAGAGTATATCTTAGAGAAGAGACATGCGTGAATTGAAAGAGAAACAATAGTACTTTCATTAATTCATGAAGAACAGCAGAGCTCCGCACCATAATCTATGAGGTATAGAAACTCCACCGTAGAAAATACATAAGAGAAAAATGTCTTGGCATGGCCATGTGGCCAGCCTCCAAATGTGAAAAATGGCATAATCCTCGAATACAATAGTAAAAAGTGCTATTTATACTAAACTAGTTACTAAGGATTACAGAAAATAAGTAACAAAGTGCAGATAGTGCAGAAATCCACTTCCGGGGCCCACTTGGTGTGTGCTTGGGCTGAGCATTGAGCTTTACACGTGCATAGGCCTTTTCTAGAGTTAAACGCCAGCTTAGATGCCAGTTTGAGCGTTTAACTCCAGTTCTGGTGCTAGTTCCGGTGTTTTACTCCAGAAAAGGGTCTCTGGCTGGCGTTTAACGCCAGTTTGGGCCATCAAATCTCGGGCAAAGTATGGACTATTATACATTGCTAGAAAGCCCAGATGTTAGCTTTCCATCCCAATTGAGAAAGCACCAATTGGACTTCTGTAGCTCTAGGAAATCGCGTTTGAGTGCAGGGAGGTCAGAATCCAACAGCATCTGCAGTCCTTTCTCAGCCTCTGAATCAGATTTTTGCTCAGGTCCCTCAATTTTAGCCAGAAAATACCTGAAATTACAAAAAAATACACAAACTCATAGTAAAGTCCAGAAATGTGATTTTTGCATAAAAACTAATAAAAATATAATAAAAAGTAACTAAAACATACTAAAAACTACATAAAAATAACGCCAAAAAATGTATAAATTATCCGCTCATCACAACACCAAACTTAAATTGTTGCTTGTCTCCAAGCAACCAAAAACAAAATAAGATAAAACGAAGAGAAAATACAATAAATTTCAAAAATATCAATGAAGATTAGTTTTAATTAGATGAGCTGGACTAGTAGCTTTTTGCCTCTGAATAGTTTTGGCATCTCTCTATCCATTGGAGTTCAGAATTGGTGGCCTCTTTAGGAACTCAGAAATACAGATAATGTTATTGATTTTCCTAGTTAAGTTTTTTTTTTATTCTTGAACACATCTACTTTATGAGTCTTGGCCGTGACCCTTAGCATTTTGTTTTCTAGTATTACCACCGGATACATAAATGCCACGGACACATAACTAGGTGAACCTTTTCAGATTGTGACTCAGCTTTGCTAGAGTCCCCAGTTAGAGGTGCCCAGAGTTCTTAAGCACACTCTTTTGCCTTGGATCACGACTTTTACCACTCAGTCCCAAGCTTTTCACTTGGACCTTCATGACACAAGCACATGGTTAGGGACAGCTTGATTTAGCAGCTTAGGCCAGGATTTTATTCGTTTTGGCCCTCCTATCCATTGATGCTCAAAGCCTTGGATCCATTTTACCCCTGCCTTTTAGTTTAAAGGGTTATTGCCTTTTTTGCTCTTGCCTTTTGGTTTAAAGAGCTATTGGCTTTTTCTGCTTGCTTTTTCTTTCTTCTTTTTTTCTTTCTTCTTTTTTTTTTCCGCAAGCTTTTGTTTTTCACTGCTTTTTCTTGCTTCAAGAATCAATTTTATGATTTTTCAGATTACCGATAACATGTCTCTTTTTTCATTATTCTTTCAAGAGCCAACTTTTCTTAATTTTAACTTCAAACATGCACTGTTTATGCATACATTTAGAAAACAGAAAGTATTGCCACCACATCAAAATAATTAAACTAATTTCAAGATAAAATTCAAAATTCATATACCTTTTGTTCTTTTGCAAATAAAAGCATTTTTTTATTTAAGAAAGGTGAGCGATTCATGGAATCATTCATAGCTTTAAGACATAGATACTAGACACTAATGATCATGTAATAAAGACACAAACATAGACAAAACATAAAGCATAGAAATGAAAAACAAAAAAATAAGAACAAGGAAATTAAAGAACGGGTCCACCTTAGTGACGGCGGTTAGTTCTTCCTCTTGAAGATCCTATGGAGTGCTTGAGCTCCTTAATATCTCTTCCTTGCCTTTGCTACTCTTCCCTCATGGCTCTTTGGTCCTCTCTGATTTCATGGAGGATAATGGAGTGCTCTTGGTGCTCCATTCTTAGTTGCTCCACGTTGAAACTCAAATCTCCTAAAGAGGTGTTGAGTTGCTGGTGCATGAAATCACAATCACACTTTTGTAATTCCACACAACTAACCAGCAAGTGCACTAGGTCGTCCAAGTAATACCTTACATGAGTAAGGGTCGATCCCACGGAGATTGTCGGCTTGAAGCAAGCTATGGTTATCTTGTAACTCTTAGTCAGGATATCAATAACAATTCTCAGTTTTAATTGGAATAAGTAAAAGGACATGGATTAAATAAGACTTGTTATGCAGTAATAGAGAACAGGTTGAGGTTTTGGAGATGCTCTATCTTCTGAATCTCTGCTTTCGTACTGTCTTCTTCTTCACACACGCAAGGCTCCTTCCATGGAAAGCTGTATGTTGGTGGATCACCGTTGTCAATGGCTACTGATGACTTGCATCATTTACCCTTCTTTCTTACATGAAGAAGACCATAAAAGAGCATAAATCTCATTTGATCAGTACAATTCATGCATTATTTGATGAATATTATGGTACACCACTTTGAGATGAGTTGTGCTAAATTTTAGGTGAGAAAAGCATAAAAAATTGGGTGAAAGACAAACAAAAAGCCGGGCATGTGAAACTGGCGTGACACTTGAAGCAAACACCACAAAAACGCACTGGCGTGGCACGCCAGGAGCAGGGCGTGGCACGCCAGTACTAAAGTCCAGAGAAGAGATTCAAAGCATGCATATAGGCGTGGCACGCCAGAGACAAGGCATGGCACGCTAATACAAAATTTCAGAGAGCTACAATGGAGGACACAAAAGGGGCATGGCACGCCAAGCTGGGCGTGGCACGCCTGACCCATCAATTACTATGGGCGTGCCACTTGAGCAAAGGGGCGTGGCACGCCAACTCTCCACCCCAAGAAGAACCTTCACTATGGCGTGCCACTTGGTATCGAAGGCGTGGCACGCCAGCCCAAAGAAGTCACCTGGGCGTGCCACTTGAGAACCCAGGCGTGGCACGGCAAGCTTGAAGAGTTCACAAGATCATGGGCATGCCACTTGAGCAGCATGGCGTGGCACGCTGGTACAACAATCCAGAGAAGGGGCTGAAGGCAATTGAAGACTGGACGTGCCACTTGAGCAACCAGGCGTGGCACGCCAATGCACAAAGGACCAAAAGCAAGGACTGGGCGTGCCACTTGGTATCAAAGGCGTGGCACGCCAACCTTGGCATTTCACTATGGCGTGCCACTTGAAGACTGAGGCGTGGCACGCCAACCACTAGAACCAAGACAAGATCATGGGCGTGGCACACCAGCCTCTAGGCGTGGCACGCTAGTTTAAGTTTCCAGAGAGGATGAAGGAGACCAATTACATGGGGCGTGCCACTTGGTATCAAAGGCGTGGCACGCCATTCACTATTCTACATTTAGGCGTGCCACTTGAGCAACCAGGCGTGGCACACCAGTGTCATTAAAAAGAAAAGCATTGGGGCGTGCCACTTGAGCTCATGGCGTGTCACGCCAAACAGAGGAACCACTCACTCACAAAAGGGGCGTGGCGCGCCAGACTTTGGGCGTGCCAGGCTAGTTCAACTTTCCAGAGAAGCCTAGCCAAGCACAAAGCAAGGGAGTGGCACGCTAGACCTTGGGCGTGGCACGCCAGTACAAGCTTCCAGAGGCAAAGAGAAGTGAGAAAGGCAAGGGGCGTGCCACTTGAGTTCGAAGGCGTGGCACGCCAAGGTTGAGAGAGGGACGAGCGTGCCACTTGAAGGAGTAGGCGTGGCACGCCAAGCTGGAAATGAAGGGCACGTGACACACCAGAGAAGCGCCAGCCACACGCCAGCTAAGAAGTCATGCTTATTGAGTGTTTTCTTTTCCCTCCAAAATGTAATTTTCCTTTTTTACTTTTGTAATTCTTTTATTTTACTAGGAGTAGTATAAATACCCCAAGGTATACTGAAGAAGGGGTTAAGCAGTCAGTTTTAGATCTACTTTTACACTTCACTTTTGAATACTTTTTGAGCTATGAGTAGCTAACTTCCCTCTCATTGAGAGAGGGAGCTCTGTTGTACTTGATGGATGAATGATAGTGAAATCCTTCTTCTCTTCATCTTCTCTTTGATTTGCTAGAAGGAATTTCGTTCTTAATGCTTAGTATTCAATTATCTTGGGAAAGAGATTGAATACAATTGGGTTTCATGGGAACCTTGGGAAAGAAAACATGAAATCATGCTTGAAATTCCTTCTCACACTAGAGTAGAATCTGGGTTTTGGTGTTTGGATATGTGACATATAATCCTCCCTCTACTTGGACCTATGATGGTGTGTGGTATAATCAGGGACCAAGCATATCTCTCTTCATGAGCAATTAGACCAAGGAATTGGCTATTCATCAAGATCTGAGAGATTGAGTCACCAAGGGATTAGGGCTCAATCAATCATGATTGCCAAGAGGTCAATGAGTAGCATGATTGAAGAGGATATAAGCTAGATTTAATCCAAAAAGACAACATCTCCCAATCTCAATAAATTTTCCCATTCTTATCTATCCATTTCTTTACTGCTTATTTTTACATTCAGCAATTTCCCATTCCCGTTTACATTCAAGTCATTTATGATTCTGCACTTTACTTTCTGCCATTTATATTTCTGCACTTTATTGCCTTTCTTTATATTCTAGTCATTTACATTTATGTCATTTAAAATTCTGCACTTTACAATCCTATTGATCCGCTTGACTAATTCATCAATTGATTAAAACTGCTCGAATTTTCTAATCTCTGTGGATACGATCCCACTCCACTGTGGGTTATTACTTGACGATAATTTTGGTGCGCTTGCCAAAAGAACTAATTCACCAATTTTGAATGGGGTGTGAATTCCAGTCATCAAGTTTTATGGCGCCGTTGCCGGGGATTGGCTTAAATTTGACAGTGATTAAATCAATTGGAGAGCTAGATTAAGCAATTTAAATTCCTTGTTATTTTATCTTGTTTAGCATTTTTTGTTATTTTCTTTTATTTTGAGTTCTATTTCTTTCTTCTTTGAGTATTTTTTATATACATATTTCCACTCTTCTAACTGTTTGATTAATTGCACCACTCACACTAACATCCACTTTAACAAGAGTAATTTCTTCATTCATTTTTTTCTTGCTTTTTGCCTTGATGGTTGTATGACAGGTAGAAGAAGCAGGGCTTCAACTTCCTTTGATTCTGAACCTGAGAGGACCTTCCTTAGATTAAGGAGGGAAGCAAGAGGGAAAAGAGTTGTTGGTGCTGAGGAAGAGGAAGAGTATTTTGAAACAAACATGGAGGAGAACATGGAGAACCATCATGAAGGAGAAGCTCACAACCATGCCAGAGAAGGTCCAGTAAATCATGATGGGCAAGAGAAGAGAGTCTTAGGCTCCTATATCAACCCAAACCCAGGAAATTGTGGCAGCAGCATCTTAAAGCCAACAATTCATGCCAACAATTTTGAGCTGAAACCTCAGCTCATCACACTTGTTCAGAACAATTGCTCATATGGAGGAAGTGCCCAGGAAGACCCTAATCAACATCTCAGCATATTCTTGAGGATATGTGATACTGTCAAGTCCAACGGGGTACACCCCGACATCTACAAACTACTCTTGTTCCCTTTCTCACTCAGAGATAAGGTAGCAAAGTGGTTGGAATCATTCCCCAAGGATAGCCTAACTACATGGGAGGAGGTCGTGAACAGATTTCTTGTAAAATTTTACCCTCCACAAAGAATCATTAGGCTGAGAGCTGAGGTACAAACTTTCAGACAACAAGATGGAGAAATACTCTATGAGGCCTGGGAGGATTCAAAGATCTGACAAGAAGATGCCCACCAAAAATGTTCAATGAATGGGTACAACTACACATCTTTTATGAGGGACTATCCTATGAAGCAAAGAAGGCTGTGGATCATTCTTCAGGAGGCTCACTCAACAAGAAGAAAACCATTGAAGAGGCCATAGATGTCATTGAGACTGTAGCTAAAAATGAGTATTTCTATGCTTCAGAGAGGACTCAGAAGAAGGGAGTGCTAGAGCTCAACTCTGTAGATGCTTTGTTAGCTCAGAACAAAGCAATTGCAGCTCAAATAGTAGTTCTAACCAAAAGGATGGAGGCCAACCAAGCCTCAGTCATTCAGGACCCAACTCCTCAACAAGAAGGGAATGCACCAGGTTCTGAAGTTAACTGGGAACAAGCTAATTATGTGAACAATTCATCCAGACCACCATATGACCCACACTCTAAGACATACAACTCAGGTTGGAAGAACCACCCAAACTTTGGGTGGGGAAATCAACAGAACCACAACCAGGACCACAACAAGCCTTATTCATCAAATCAGCAATTCAACCACAACCCCAACCACCAAACAGGAAACCATAGACCCTACCATAACTCACAAAATACATCATACCATAGTAACCAGCCCACACACAACAACCTCAACCAAGATGCACCATCCTCAACTATGCAACTATGTCAAATCAAGAGCAACTTTGAGAGGATGAAAGCTGCAATAGCACAACTATCCTCACAAATTACAGGAGCAGTCTCCACCCTCATGGATAGACAAGCACAAACTGATAGAAGGATAGATACTAATCAAGAGGAATACAGGTCAAATCTGAAAAATCAAGGCGCAGCAATCTCAAAGTTGGAAGCACAAGTGGGGATTTTGTCCAAGCAAACCCCACTTCCCAAACACACATTTCCTAGTGATACTATGGTTAACCCAAGAGGAGAATGCAAGGCCATTACTCTAAGAAGTGGGAAGGTTGTAGAAGGAGGAATCCCAAGCAAAGACAAGCATGAAGAAGTTGCAGCAAAGAATGGGAACAAGGATGAAGAAGAAATCCCTGCTCCACCACCACCAAAACTAGTCTTGAAGCCGTATATGCCAAAGGCACCATACCCACAAAGACTGGGAAAAGATGGGAAGGATAGCCAGTTTTCTAAGTTCCTAGAGATCTTCAAGAGGCTCCAAATCAACATACCATTTGCTGAGGCATTAGAACAAATGCCACTCTATGCTAAATTTTTGAAGGAGCTTATAACCAAAATGAGAAACTGGAAAGCAAAAGAAACCATAATATTGACTGAAGAGTGCAGCGCCATCATATAGAAGAAGCTGCCTCAAAAGCTAAAGGACCCAGGGAGTTTCCAAATTCCCTGCATCATAGGAGACATCACCATTGAGAAGGCTTTGTGTGATTTGGGAGCTAGCATAAATCTTATGTCCATGACCATGATGAGAAGGATGAAGATTGAGGAAGCCAAGCCAACAAGAATAGCACTCCAATTGGCTGACAAAATATTTAAGTTTCCACATGGAGTGGTGGAAGACCTGCTAGTGAAAGTAGGAGAGTTCATCTTTCCTACTGATTTTGTTGTGCTGGACATGGAAGAAGAGGCCAACACGTCAATTATCCTAGGAAGATCATTCCTAGCTACTGCTGGAGCCATCATCGATGTGCAAAAAGGGGAACTACTCTTGAGGTTGCATGAAGAGAAAATGGTCTTCAATGTCTTCAAAGCAATGAGTTACCCCAAGGAATCCATAGAAGAATGCATGCTGGTAGACACCATGGAACAAATAGTTCAAGAAGTCTTGGAAGAAGAACAATGTGGAGAAACCATTGAGCTGGAACAAGTACCAGATGGAGAATCACCACAAGCAACCATGAGAAACTCAATCATGCCAACCATTACAAGCAACAAAGATGCAAAGCCACCAAAACTAGAACTGAAAGCATTACCACCCAGCTTGAAGTATGCATATCTGGATGCTAACAACACCCAACCAGTGATCATAAATTCAAGTCTGAGTAAGGAACAAGAAGAGGAGTGATGAGCGGATAATTTATACGCTTTTTGGCATTGTTTTTAGTATGTTTTTAGTATATTTTAGTTAGTTTTTATTATGTTTTTATTAGTTTTTAAATAAAAATCACATTTCTGGACTTTACTATGAGTTTGTGTATTTTTCTGTGATTTCAGGTATTTTCTGGCTGAAATTGAGGGACCTGAGCAAAAATCTGATTCAGAGGCTGAAAAAGGACTGCAGATGCTGTTGGATTCTGACCTCCCTGCACTCGAAGTAGATTTTCTGGAGCTGCAAAAGCCCAATTGGCGCGCTCTCAATTGCGTTGAAAAGTAGACATCCTGGGCTTTCCAGAAATATATAATAGTCCATACTTTGCCCAAGATTTGATGGCCCAAATCGGCGTTCCAAGTCAGCTTAAGAATTTTGGCGTCAAAACGCTAGAACTGGCACAAAAGCTGGAGTTAAACGCCCAAACTGGCACAAAAGCTGGCATTTAACTCCAAGAAAAGTCTCTACACATGGAAGCTTCAATGCTCAGCCCAAGCACACACCAAGTGGGCCCGAAAGAAGATTTCTGCATTAATTACTTATTTCTGTAAACCTAGGCTACTAGTTCTCTATAAATAGGACCTTTTACTATTGTATTAAAAACATATTTGAGAAGTCTTATGCTATCTTAGACGCTTTTGGAGGCTGGCCTCACGGCAATGCCTAGACCTTGTTCTTATGTATTTTCAACGGTGGAGTTTCTACACACCATAGATTAAGGTGTGGAGCTCTGCTGTTCTTCATGAATTAATGCATAGTACTATTATTTTTCTATTCAAATCAAGTCTATTTCTTCTCCAAGATATTCATTCACACCCAAGAACATGATGAATGTGATGATTATGTGACACTCATCACCATTCTCACCTATGAACGCGTGACTAACAACCACTTCCGTTCTACATGCAAACAAGCTTGAATGTGCATCTCTTGGATTTCTAATCGAAGATTAGAACCTTTGTGGTATAGGCTAGAATTATTGGCGGCCATTCCTGAGATCCGGAATGTCTAAACCTTGTCTGTAGTATTCTTAGTAGGATCTGGGAAGGGATGACTATGACGAGCTTCGAAATTGTGAGTGTTGGGCATGTGACAGACGCAAAAGGATCAATGGATCCTATTCCAACATGATCGAGAACCGACATATGATTAGCCGTGCGGTGACAGCATGCATAGAACATTTTCACTGAGAGGACGGGAAGTAGACATTGACAACGGTGATGCCCAACATAAAGCTTGCCATGGAAAAGAGTATGAATGATTGGAAGAAGGCAATAAGAAAGCAGAGGTTCAGGAGGAACAAAGCATCTTCATATGCTTATTTGAAATTCTTACCAATGAATTACATAAGTATCTCTATCTCTATCTTTATTTTATGTTTTATTTATCTTTAATTATCAATCCTCCATAACCATTTGAATCTGCCTGACTGAGATTTACAAGATGACCATAGCTTGCTTCAAGCCGACAGTCTCCGTGGGATCGACCCTTACTCACGTAAGGTATTACTTGGACGACCTAGTGCACTTGCTGGTTAGTTGTGCGGAATTGTGACAAAGTGTGATTCACGTTTGAGAGCTCCAAGTCTTTGGCGCCATTGTTGATGATCACAATTTCGTGCACCAAGGAGCTCATCCAAGTGCTGAGACAACACAAGGATGCCATAGGCTGGACACATGCAGATTTAAAAGGGATCAGTCCTTCAATGTGTATGCATAAGATCTTGCTTGAAGAAGATGCCAAACCTTCAAGACAACAACAAAGGAGGCTGAACCCAACTATAAATGAAGTGGTTCAGAAAGAAGTGTTGAGACTATGGTAAGTAGGGGTGATCTACCCTATCTCAGACAGCCCTTGGGTAAGCCCGGTGCAAGTAGTCCCTAAGAATGGAGGGATCACTGTTGTGACAAATGAGAAGAATGAATTGATACCCACAAGAACAGTGACCGGATGGCGTATGTGCATTGACTACCAGAAACTTAATGAAGCCACCCGGAAGGACCACTTTCCCTTACCTTTCATGGACCAGATGCTTGAAAGAATGGCAGGACATGAGTACTATTGCTTCCTAGATGGGTATTCAGGCTACAATCAAATTGTTGTAGACCCCAAGGATCAGTAAAAACTTCATTTACTTGTCCATATGGTGTCTTTGCTTATAGGAGAATGCCCTTTGGATTGTATAATGCACCTGCAACATTCCAAAGGTGCATGCTCTCCATTTTTTCAGACATGACTGAGAAGTTCATAGAAGTATTCATGGATGACTTCTCTGTATTTGAGAACTCATATTCTGATTGCCTATAGCATTTTGCTCTTGTGCTAAAAAGGTATCAAGAAACTAACCTAGTTTTAAACTGGGCTAAGTGCCATTTTATGGTGACTGAAGGGGTGGTCTTGGTCACAAGATTTCAAAAGATGGCATAGAAGTGGACAAGGCAAAAGTGGAAGTAATTGAAAATTACCTCCACCTTGCAATGTCAAAGCAATCAGAAGCTTTTTGGGACACGCGGGGTTCTATAGGAGATTTATCAAAGATTTTTCAAAAATTGCAAAACCCCTTAGCAACCTACTTGTCTCAAATACTCCCTTTATTTTTGATAGAGAGTTCATGATAGCCTTTGATGAACTTAAGAAGAAACTCTCCTCTGCACCTATTATAGCACCACCAAGCTGGGATCTTCCCTTTGAACTAATGTGTGATGCATCTGATTTTGCTGTTGGTGCTGTTCTGGGACAGAGGAAAGACAAGCTAGTACATGTTGTTTACTATGCTAGCAAGGTTCTCAATGAGAATCAAAGGAACTATACAACCACGGAGAAAGAGCTTTTAGCCATAGTTTTTACTTTTGACAAGTTTAGATCATATCTTATTGGCTCAAAAGTAATTGTGTTCACTGATCATACAGCACTCAAATACTTGCTTACCAAACAAGAATCTAAGCCCAGACTAATAAGGTGGATCTTGTTGCTCCAAGAATTTGATATTGAGATTAAAGATAGGAGCGGAGCAGAGAACAAGGTAGCTGACCACCTCTTAAGGATCCCACAAGAAGAAAAGATGCAGCAAGTAGCAGTCAATGAAAGCTTTCCTGATGAACAATTGATGATGATTCGAGTAGCCCCTTAGTTTGCATACATAGCCAACTTCAAGGCTATTGGGGAGCTACCAACCAACATCAATAGGCACATAAGGAGGAAGCTAATCAAGGATGTCAAACACTACATCTGGGATGATCCTTATTTGTTCAAAAAGTGTGCTGATGGAATCCTAAGAAGGTGTATACCCCATGAGGAAGGGCAAGAAGTATTATGACAGTGCCATGGATCTGCATATGGAGGTCATTTCAGTAAAGAAAGGACAGCAGCAAAAGTGCTTCAATCTGGATTTTATTGGCCAACAATGTTTAAGGATGCCAAGGAAATGGTGTCAAGATGTGATGAATGCCAAAGAGCTGGTAATCAAACCAAGAGAAATGAGATGCCACAACAATTCATACTAGAGTTGGAACTATTTGATGTATGGGGGATTGATTTCATGGACCCTTTCCAACCTCCTACTCAAATAGCTACATATTGGTGGCTATTGATTATGTCTCAAGATGGGTGGAAGCCATAGCTACTGCAACAAATGACAACAAGGTTGTGATAAGCTTCTTGAGAAGGAATATCTTCAGCAGATTTGGAGTGCCCATAGCTCTAATTAGTGATGGAGGGACACACTTCTGCAACAAACAACTCGAAACACTCCTTCTCAGATATGAAGTGAAGCACAAAGTTACAACTCCATACCACCCACATTCTAATGGGCAAGCTGAAATCTCCAACAGAGAGCTAAAAAGAATCCTTGAAAAAACTGTTGGAAGCTCAAGAAAGGATTGGTCTAAGAAGCTGGATGATGCACTATGGGCCTACAGGACAACCTATAAGACTCCCATTGGGATGTCTCCATACCAACTGGTATATGGCAAGGCTTGTCACTTGCCAGTTGAACTTGAACATAGAGCCTTTTGGGCTCTAAAGATGTTAAACTATGATGAGCAAGCTACTGGAGAAAAGAGATTAATGCAACTCAATGAGCTGGAAGAGTTTAGGAATCAAGCATATGAGAATGCAAAAATCTACAAAGAGAACACAAAAAGGTGGCATGACCAAAAGATAGCAAGAAGGGAGTTCACTGAAGGACAGAAAGTGTTACTCCACAACTCAAGACTCAAGTTCTTCCCTGGAAAACTGAAGTCTAGATGGTTAGGACCTTTCACCATACTCAAGGTGTTATCATATGGTCATGTGGAGCTCATGGAGGACAAGACTCAGAGAACTTTTACTGTCAATGGCCATAGACTCAAACACTACTTGGGAGGCTCCTTAGAGGAGCAGGGAGTAAGCTACAAGCTCAGCTGAAGATGAAGGAATGTCAAGCTAATGACAATAAAGAAGCGCTAGTTGGGAGGCACCCCAACACTTTATCCTTTTTGATTTAGTTACTTTTCTTAGAAGTAGTTTAAAAAAAAATTCGTTGCATTAGGTAGTTTAATTTTCAGTCTCTCATTTATCTTACATTACATATTAGGATTAGTTTACAATTGCATATTAGAATGTTTGATTTTAGCTTTGGTAGCTAGATTTTCTTTACATTTTTTCTATTCCGGAATTGTAACTTGATGAAGGCATTGATCATGATGAGTGATTGGGCTGAGGACTAGCTAAAGTGCTAAGTTTGGTGTGGCCTCTCACAAACTTAATCTAGGCTTACAGACAATTTATATCTTGATTTGAAGAGTAAGTCCAAAGATTAAGTTTGGTGTGGCCACCACCAAGAATCAGCTAGCAGCCCAAGTCACCCAATTTGAAAGCACTTAATGCTTTGGGTAAAAATATAAATGTGGTTTAATGAGTTCAGAGGAATTAGAATCAAAAGAAAAATGAAAAGATTGATGTTATTCCACTCTTATGAACACATTAAATACACAATGATAAAACCTATTTATTATGATGCCAAAGAATTAAGTTTGGTGTCCCAAAGGACACCCATCAGTTGCAATCCAATTCACTCTTGATGAGAAAGAATGTAAAAGGATTCTTTTTGTCATTACTAATGGGGTCAGTTTCATTTCAGGAGAGAAGATGGGCCCACATGGTAAACAACTCACAAAGCAAGGAAGTCAAAGTGTACTTACACTTTGGAACTCAACACACACAGAAGACACAGTGAGAAAAGAGTTGGCGCCTCTTCCCACGCTAGGCGCCACTCCCGAAGTGGGAAAACATTTACCCTTTTCATTTCCCACCCTTCCCACCACAACATTCACCCATTATAAAAACCTCACTTCACCATCTCCTATTCCACTTCAAACAACCCTAATCACACACGAAGAGCATATGGCCCTCACCTTCCTTCCCCTTTTCATCTTTTACCATCTCTTTCCCTACTTTCTTTCTTTCTTTTTCTTCTTGATTGGGACAATCAAGTCCTAAGTTTGGTGTTGGAGCAAAACCTTGTTTTGCTTGTTCTTTCTTGCAACTCCATTTCACTTTCAAACACACTCTCTCAAACTCATGGCACAACCAAAAAGTTCAACCTCAAAGAAAAAAAAGTCAAGGAACCAACCTCTGGATCCTCAAGCTCCTTCAATGACTACAAGTTCCTCTCCGTATTCAACCAAAACCAATTCTATGGTTGGGTGAGTGAGAGGGAGATCATTCCAGAAGTTGGGTTCCAATTAGAGAGGAACGAGCACATTGAAATCAACATTGAGATCAACAATAGAGGTTGGTCACTTCTATGCAACCAACCAAGGAAAGTGGTAGAGAGCTTGGTGAGGGAATTTTATGCCAACGCAGTGCCTCAATCAGGGCAATAATATGGCTACATTAGCTATGTAAGGGGGAAGTCCATTGACTACATTCCCTCTAGCATATAAAGGATGCTAATGGTGAAGAGGACAAGCTCCACTCGGAGCTATGAAGAAAGAATGAAACAGCAAGACCCTGGGTTCGATGAGATCCTAAATGAGATTTGTGTGATGCATGTGTGTTAGATCAATGACAAGGATGGGGTACCTAATCAATTGAGGAGAAGAGATTTGAGCTCCCAAGCTAGAGGGTGGCTAGAATTTGTGAGGAGGTCCCTAATCCCCACATCCAATACTTCAGAGGTGACCAAAAAGAGAGCTGTACTCATCTACAGCATCATGAAAGGAGAGAACATCAACGTGGGGGAGATGATTGCCAATAACATCAACAAAGTGCTGAAAAGCACCAGTGACAACACAAGGTTGGCATTCTCCAGCATCATACAGAGGCTATGTGATGAGGCTGGAGTTGAAAAGATCATTGATGAAGTGCTTGTGAAGCAAGACAAGTTCATAACTGCCAAAAAGATGGCTAAGGTAGTGGCTGTTCACCCACTCCACAGGGCCAGAGAACGAAGAGCTCATGCCCATGAACAACAACAACAACAACAACAAGAGGAGGCAGAAGAGCAACCTCAATTCCTGGCACTTCAACCACCACCACAATATCAATATCAGCAATTTCCAGAGGGATTCAATTGGGAGCAATTGCAAGGAGATGTACACCAAATGAAGGGAGATCTACACCACTTGAGGGAAGATGTCAATCAACTAAAGGAAACTCAACAACAACAATGGAGCCAAGTCAACCAAAACATTCAACAACTCCAAGGGAATTGGGAGCACATGAGGAAGGAGTAGCAAGAACAATTTGACTGGGGAGAGGTGCGAAGTGCACTGGACAAAATAGCAGAGCAAGGCAAATGGCAACAGAGAAACTTGGCTGAATTCAGACATCTCTATAATGCCAGAACCATATTCAGGAGGCAGTATGACATCAACACACAAGCGAAGCTGAATCACTTGTGTAACACCGTAGCCGCTCTAAACCCAAGATACCCAACCTTCATGCAAGGAATGGAAGAGCTAAGTGCAAGACAAGAGAAAATCCTAGCCAAACATAAGGAGGATGAAAGAAATTATATGAGAAGGGAAGGATTTTGGAAACCCAAGGATGCCAAAGCACAAGAAGGTTCCTCCAAGCCAGATGAAGGTGGCTCTTCCCCCTCCAAGAAGAAGGACAAAGGGAAGGGGCCAATGAACTAAAGATGAAGCTGCCCAAGGTTGTTGAGTCCCATGGTTGACACCTTCCAACTTCTGAAACCTTGTTTAAGTTTTTTTTTGCTTTATTTACTTTTTGAATAAATAATCATGCTAGGATAGTTTATGCTTTATGCTTAGTTTTAAATTCCTATTTGAAGTCTTTATGAGTTCTTCTTTTTCAAGAAAGAAAATGCCATGTATTTCAAGTCTTCATTCCAACATAAATAAAAGTAGAGTTTGTCCCCATAAGAGTCATTGTGAGTTGTGCAAAAACAATGAGAGACCAAGGCCAAGATGGATTATCAAACAAACTAAGAAACAAGAAACTAAGTGTAGAACCTTGGATGAACTAAAAAGAAAATGAGTCATGAAAAAGCAACTAGTCCTAGAAGGAATAACCAGGGAAGGCCAAAGGGTGTTCCTTGAATATCCATAGAACCAAGAGGTAGTAGGCAATAAAGACCCAAGGCTCTGAGCATCAACTACTGGGATAGAAAAAGAAACATTAAAAAGCTCAAAGAGAATTAAAGATCTTAGTAGATGCTTGTGGTGAAGATGTGTCAAGAAGACACCTGGGCAAGTAAATTCTTAGAGGTGTCTCAACACCTAGTACCCTAAAACCAACTGGTTTGGGAGTGCTAATTGAAAGCTTAAATAAAGGGTTGTCTTGAGACAAAACACTTAGAGTCGTGGTCAAGAAAGCAAAACAACCCTTACTACTTCAAGGTGACAATCAATAGAAAGGACCCCTAAAGCCTACACCTGAAAGAACCCTCAAGGATCCAAGAGCTTCCCATAACATTAAAATATTCATACATGTGTTGAACACTTAGTCTTACTCTTAGTTGTATTGCAATCACTCAAAGCCAAGGCCTCAAGTTATAAAGGTTTACTCACATTAATTTGCTTGGGATAAGCAAAACTTAAGTTTGGTGTTGTGATGACTTGCATCATTTACCCTTCTTTCTTACATAAAGAAGACCATAAAAGAGCATAAATCTCATTTGATCAGTACAATTCATGCAATATTTGATGAATATTATGGTACACCACTTTGAGATGAGTTGTGCTGAATTTTAGGTGAGAAAAGCATCAAAAATTGGGTGGAAGACAAACAAGAAGCTGGGTGTGTGAAAATGG
The DNA here is from genome assembly GCF_003086295.3 of Arachis hypogaea. NCBI lineage: Eukaryota > Viridiplantae > Streptophyta > Magnoliopsida > Fabales > Fabaceae > Arachis > Arachis hypogaea. The sequence continues at coordinate 108,669,922 of NC_092051.1, read as the reverse complement.
CGTGACACTTGAAGTAAACACCACAAAAATGCACTGGCGTGGCACACCAGGAGCAGGGCGTGGCATGCAAGTACTAAAGTCCAGAGAAGAGATTCAAAGCATGCATATAGGCGTGGCACGCTAGAGACTGGGCGTGGCACGCTAATACAAAATTCCAGAGAGCTACAATGGAGGACACAAAAGGGGCGTGGCACGCCAAGCTGGGCGTGGCACGCCTGACCCATCAATTACTATGGGCGTGCCACTTGAGCAAAGGGGCGTGGCAAAGGGGCGTGGCACGCCAACTCTCCACCCCAAGAAGAACCTTCACTATGGCGTGCCACTTGGTATCGAAGGCGTGGCACGCCAGCCCAAAGAAGTCACTTGGGCGTGCCACTTGAGAACCCAAGCGTGGCACGCCAAGCTTAAAGAGTTCACAAGATCATGGGCGTGCCACTTGAGCAGCATGGCGTGGCACACTGGTACAACAATCCAGAGAAGGGGCTGAAGGCAATTGAAGACTGGGCGTGCCACTTGAGCAACTAGGCGTGGCACGCCAATGCACAAAGGACCAAAAGCAAGGACGGGGCGTGCCACTTGGTATCGAAGGCGTGGCACGCCAACCTTGGCATTTCACTATGGCATGCCACTTGAAGACTGAGGCGTGGCACGCAAACCACTGGAACCAAGACAAGATCATGGGCGTGGCACGCCAGCCTCTAGGTGTGGCACGCTGGTTTAAGTTTCCAGAGAGAATGAAGGAGGTCAATTACATGGGGCGTGCCACTTGGTATCGAAGGCGTGGCACGCCATTCACTATTCTTCATTTAGGCATGCCACTTGAGCAACCAGACGTGGCACGCCAGTGTCATTCAAAAGAAAAGCAACGGGGCGTGCCACTTGAGCTCGTGGCGTGGCACGCCAAACAGAGGAACCACTCACTCACAAAAGGGGCATGGCACTCCAGACCCTGGGCGTGCCACGCTAGTTCAACTTTCCAGAGAAGCCTAGCCAAGCACAAAGCAAGGGCGTGGCACGCTAGACCTTGGGCGTGGCACGCCAGTACAAGTTTCCAGAGGCAAAGAGAAGTGAGAAAGGCAAAGGGCATGCCACTTGAGTTCGAAGGCGTGGCACGCCAAGGTTGAGAGAGGGACGAACGTGCCACTTGAAGGAGTAAGCGTGGCACGCCAAGCTAGAAATGAAGGGCACGTGACACGCCAGAGAAGCGCCAGCCACACGCCAGCTAAGAAGTCATGCTTATTGAGTGTTTTCTTTTCCCTCCAAAATGTAATTTTCCTTTTTCACTTTTGTAATTCTTTTATTTTACTAGGAGTAGTATAAATACCCCCAAGGAGTACTGAAGAAGGGGTTAAGCAGTCAGTTTTAGATCCACTTTTACACTTCACTTTTGAATACTTTTTGAGCTATGAGTAGCTAACTTCCCTCTCATTGAGAGAGGGAGCTCTGTTGTACTTGATGGATGAATGATAGTGAAATCCTTCTTCTCTTCATCTTCTCTTTGATTTGCTAGAAGGAATTTCGTTCTTAATGCTTAGTATTCAATTATCTTGGGAAAGAGATTGAATACAATTGGGTTTCATGGGAACCTTGGGAAAGGAAACATAAAATCATGCTTGAAATCCCTTCTCACACTAGAGTAAAATCTGGGTTTTGGTGTTTGGATATGTGACATATAATCCTCCCTCTACTTGGACCTATGATGGTGTGTGGTATAATCAGGGACCAAGCATATCTCTCTTCATGAGCAATTAGACCAAGGAATTGGCTATTCATCAAGATCTGAGAGATTGAGTCACCAAGGGATTGGGGCTCAATCAATCATGATTGCCAAGAGGTCAATGAGTAGCATGATTGAAGAGGATATAAGCTATATTTGATCCAAAAAGACAACATCTCCCAATCTCAATGAATTTTCCCATTCTTATCTATCCATTTCTTTACTGCTTATTTTTACATTCAGCAATTCCCCATTCCCATTTACATTCAAGTCATTTATGATTCTGCACTTTAGCCATTTATATTTCTGCACTTTATTACCTTTCTTTATATTCTAGTCATTTACATTTATGTTTACAATTCTGCACTCTACAATCCTATTGATCTGCTTGACTAATTCATCAATTGATTAAAACTGCTCAAATTTGCCAATCTCTGTGGATACGATCCCACTCCACTGTGGGTTATTACTTGACGATAATTTTGGTGCACTTGCCAAAAGGACTAATTCACCAATTTTGAATGGGGTGTGAATTCCAGTCATCAGCTACCATCTGTCCTCTCAGTGAAAATGGTCCAGCTATGGGTTTCGTAGGGCTAAGCATCTGTCGGTTCTCATTAGTGTTGGAATAAGATCCATTGATCCTTTAGCACACTCTCACCGCACCCAACATTTGTGAGTTTGAAGCTCGTCACAGTCATCCTTTCCCGGATCCTACTCGGAATACCACAGACAAGGTTTAGACTTTTCGGATCTCAAGAATGCTGCCAATTGATTCTAGCTTATACCACGAAGACTCTAATCTCACAGATTTGAATGCTCTGTTGTCAGGAGAGGCAATCAAACTCGTACACCAGGAACCAAAGAGATACACACTCAATCTAAGGTAGAACGAAAGTGGTTGTCAGGCACGCGTTCATAGGTTGAGAATGGTGATGAGTGTCACAGATCATCACATTCATCATGTTGAAGTACGAGTGAATATCTTAGAATAGAAACAAGCGTGATTGAATGGAAAACAGTAGTAATTGCATTAATCCATCGAGACACAGCAGAGCTCCTCACCCCCAACCATGGAGTTTAGAGACTCATGCTGTAGAAGATACAAAATTCAGATGTAAAAATGTCATGATGTTCAAAATAAATCTCTAAAAGTAGTTTTTATACTCAACTAGTAACCTAGGTTTGCAGAAAATGAGTAAGCTAAGATAGATAGTGTAGAAATCCACTTCTGGGGCCCACTTGGTGTGTGTTTGGGCTGAGCACTGAAGCTTTCACGTGCATAGGCTATTCCTGGCGTTGAACTCCAGCTTTTGTGCCAGTTTGGGCGTTTAACTCCAACTTTTATGCCAGTTCTGACGTTTAACGCTAGAAAAGGGTAAGGATCTGGCATTTAAACGCCAGTTTGCGCTACCAAATCTCGGCCAAGTATGGACTATTATATATTGCTGGAAAGCCCAGAATGTCTACTTTCCAACGCAATTGAGAACGCGCCAATTAGGTTTCTATAGCTCCAAAAAATCCATTCCGAGTGTAGGAGGGTCAGAATCCAACAGCATCTGCAGTCCTTTTTCAGCCTCTGAATCAGATTTTTGCTCAGGTCCCTCAATTTCAGCCAGAATTTATCTAAAATTATAGAAAAACACACAAATTCATAGTAAAGTCCAGAAATGTGATTTTTGAATAAAAAACTAATAAAAATATAATAAAAAGTGACTAAAATATACTAAAAACTATGTAAAAATAATGTCAAAAATGGTATAAATTATCCGCTCATCAGTTGCTCCCAATGGCTTTGTGGAGGAAAGTGTATCCCTTGAGGCATCTCAGGGATTTCTTGATGAGGAATTTCCTCATGCTCTTGTTGAGGTCCATGAGCGGGCTCTCTTGTTTGCTCCATCTTCTTTTTAGTGATGGGCTTGTCCTCTTCAATGATGATGTCTTCCTCTATGACAATTCCGGCTGAATTGCATAGGTGACAGATGAGATGAGGAAAGGCTAACCTTGCCAAAGTGGAGGGCTTGTCAGCCACCTTGTATAGTTCTAGAGGTATGATCTCATGAACTTCCACTTCCTCTCCAATCATGATACTATGGATCATGATAGCCCGATCCACAGTTACTTCAGACTGGTTGCTAGTAGGAATGATAGAGCGTTGGATGAACTCCAACCATCCTTTAGCCACGGGTTTGAGGTCAGGCCTTCTCAATTGAACCGGCTTGCCTTTTGAGTCATTCTTCCATTGTGCTCCTTCCACACAAATGTCTGTGAGGACTTGGTCCAACCTTTTATCAAAGTTGACCTTTCTAGTGAAAGGATGAGGATCTCCTTGCATCATTGGCAAGTTGAATGCCAACCTCGCGGTTTTTGGACTGAAATCCAAGTATTTTCCTCGAACCATTGTGAGCCAATTCTTTGGGTTTGGGTTCATACTTTGATTATGGTTCTTAGTGATCCATGCATTAGCATAGAATTCTTGAACCATTAAGATTCCGACTTGTTAGATGGGGTTGGTGAGAGCTTCCCAACCTCTTCTCCGAACCTCACGTCGGATCTCCAGATATTCACTCTTTTTGAGCATGAAGGGGACCTCGGGGATCACCCTTTTCTTGGCCACAACTTTATAGAAGTGGTCTTAATGGACCTTTGAGATGAATCTTTCCATTTCTCATGACTCGGATGTGGAAGCAATTGTCTTCCCTTTCCTCTTTCTAGAGGTTTCTCTGGCCTTAGGTGCCATTAATGGTTATGGAAAAACAAAAAGCAGAGCTTTTTCCCACACCAAACTTAAAAGGTTTGCTCGTCCTCGAGCAAAAGAAAAAAGAAAGGAGGAGAAGAAGAAGAAATGGAGGAGATAGAGGGGTGTTTTGAATTCGGCCAAGGGGGGTTTAAGTGTTTATAATGTGTGAAATTGAAGGTGGTAAGGAGGGGTATTTATAGGGTAAGAGAGAGAGGGAATTCATATAAGAAGGGGTTGGGTTTGGGAGGAAAATGTTTTGAATTTGAATAGTAAGGTAGGTGGGGTTTTATGATGGGTTTTTTGGAGAATAGTGGATGAATGTGAGTGGTGAAGAGATTATGGGGAAGAGAGTAGGACTTGATAGGTGAATGGTGTTTGGGGAATAGGTATTGATGTGATTGGTCAAGGGTATTTAGGGAAGAGTGTTATGAAAAGATGTGAAGAGGAGAGAGAGTGAGTTGGGGTAGGTGGGGATCCTATAGGGTCCACAGATCCTGAGGTGTCAAGGAATTCTGGTCCATGCACCTTTCTGGCGTTTAAACGCCCCTGGACAGCCCTTTCTGGCATTTAAACGCCAGGCTGATGCCCCTTTCTGGCATTTAACACCAGCCAGACACCCTTTTCTGGCGTTAAACGCCAGTCTGTCTTCTAATTCTGGCATTTAATGCCCAGAATGCTGCCAGACTGGGCGTTAAACGCCCATTCTGCTATCCTTACTGGCGTTTAAACGCCAGTAAGCCTGTCCTCTAAGGTGTGCTATTTTTGATGTTGTTTTTTATTCCGCTTTAATTCTGCAACTACTTTCGTGACTCCACATGATCATCAACCTAAAGAAAACATAAACTAACAGTGGAAAATGAAATGAAAAAGTAAGTAATATAGATAAATAAGATTGGGTTGCCTCCCAATAAGCGCTTCTTTACTGTCAATAGCTTGACAGTAAGCTCTTACAGAGCTTCACAGATACTCAGAGCATGATTGTGGCCTCCCAACACCAAACTTAGATTTTGAATGTGGCAGCTTTTCTTGATTCTGTATGGAGAGAATTGAATGAAGCTTTTCATGCTTTACAGAAGAAGATCCTTGAGCCTTAAACACAAGGTAGTCCTCATTCAATTGAAGGACTAACTCTACTCTGTCCACATCAATCACAGCCCTTGCTATGGCTAGGAAGGGTCTTCCAAGGATGATGGATTCATCCTCATCCTTCCCAGTGTCTAGGATTATGAAGTCAGCAGGGATGTAAAGGCCTTCAACCTTCACTAAGACATCCTCTACAAGTCCATAAGCCTGTTTCATTGATTTGTCTGCCATCTCTAGTGAGATTCTTGTAGCTTGTACCTCAAAGATCCCTAGTTTCTCTATTACAGAGAGTGGCATGAGGTTTATACCTGACCCCAGGTCACACAGAGCCTTCTCAAAGATCATGGTACCTATGGTACAAGGTATTAAAAACCTTCCGGGATCCGGTTTCTTCTGAGGTAATTTCTGCTGAACCAAGGCATTCAGTTCATTGATGAGCAATGGAAGTTCATCCTCCCAAGTCTCATTACCAAATAACTTGGCCTTCATCTTCATGATTGCTCCTAGATACCGAGCAACTTACTCTTCAACAATATCTTCATCCTCTTCAGAGGAAGAATACTCATCAGAGCTCATGAATGGCAACAATAAGTTTAGTGGAATCTCTATGGTCTCTGTATGAGCCTCAGATTCCTTTGGTTCCTCATTAGGGAACTCCTTAGTGGTCAGTAGATGTCTATTGAGGTCTTCCTCACTGTAAATCACTGTCTCTTCCTCCTCTATAAGTTCGATCACTTTGGATATATTGATGGCCTTGTACTCTCTCTTTGGATTCTCTTCTGTATTGCTTGGGAGAGTACTATAAGGGATTTCAGTAACTCTTTTACTCAGCTGACCCACTTGTGCCTCCAAATTTCTGATGGAGGACCTTGTTTCAGTCATGAAACTGAGAGTGGTCTTAGATAGATTAGAGACTATGATTGCTAAGTCAGAGAGGCTCTGCTTAGAATTCTCTATCTGTTGCTGAGAAGATGATGGAAAAGGCTTGCTATTGCCAAACCTATTTCTCCCACCATTATTATTATTGAAGCCTTGTTGAGGCTTCTGTTGATCCTTCCATGAGAAATTTGGATGACTTCTTCATGAAGGATTATAGGTGTTTCCATGAGATTCTCCCATGTAATTCACCTCTTCCATTGCAGGATTCTCAGGGTCATAAGCTTCTCCTTCAGAGGAAGCTTCTTTAGTACTGCCGGATGCAGCTTGCATTCCAGTCAGATTCTGAGAAATCATATTGACTTGCTGAGTCAATATTTTATTCTGAGCCAATATGGCATTCAGAGTATCAATCTCAAGAACTCCTTTCTTCTGAGTCATCCCATTATTCATAGGATTTCTTTCAGAAGTATACATGAACTGGTTATTTGTAACCATTTCAATCAGTTCCTGGGCTTCTGCAGGTGTTTTCTTCAAATGAATAGATCCACCAGCAGAGTGGTCCAATGACATCTTGGACAATTCAGACAGACCATCATAGAATATACCTAAGATGCTCCATTCTGAAAGCATGTTAGATGGACACCTTCTGATCAATTGCTTGTATCTTTCCCAAGCTTCATAGAGGGACTCACCTTCCTTCTGTCTGAAAGTTTGGACTTCCACTCTAAGCTTGCTCATCTTTTGAGGTGGAAAGAATTTAGCCAAGAAAGCATTAACCAACTTTTCCCAAGAGTTCAGGCTTTTTCTAGGTTGCGAGTCCAACCATATCCTAGTTCTGTCTCTTACAGCAAAGGAGAAAAGCGTAAGTCTGTAGACCTCAGGATCAACCCTATTGGTCTTAACAGTGTCACAGATTTGTAAGAATTCAGCTAAGAACTGATGAGGATCTTCCAATGGAAGTCCATGAAACTTGCAATTCTGCTGCATTAGAGAAACTAATTGAGGCTTAAGCTCAAAGTTGTTTGCTCCAATTGTAGGAATTGAGATGCTTCTTCCATAGAAGTTGGAAGTTGGTGCAATAAAGTCACCAAGCATCTTTCTTGTATCTCCAGCATTGTTCTCAGGTTCGGCTGCCATGTCTGCCTTTTTTTCGAAGTTTGCTGTAAGGTCCTCTTCGGAGTGTTATGCTTTAGCTTCTCTTAGCTTCCTCTTCAAAGTCCTTTCAGGTTCAGGATCAGCTTCAACAAGAATGTCTTTATTCCTGTTCCTGCTCATATGAAAAAGAGGAGAACAAAGAGAGAAGAGGAACCCTCTATGTCACAGTATAGATATTCCTTTATGTGTCAGAGAAAAAGAAGAATAGAAGAATGAGGTAGATAGAGAATAAGAAGAATTCAAACACAGAGAGAGGGAGAGGGTTCGAATTATTAGATGAGTAAAAGAGAAATGTTAGTAAATAAATAAAATAAATAGAAAGAGATGAGAGAGAAAGTATTCGAATTTTAAGAAGAGGGAAAAGAAAAATATTTTTATTTTTATTTAATTAATTAAGTTAGTTTCGAAAATTTGAAAAAGAAATACAAGAAAATTAAAAACTAAAACAATTAGTTAATTAAAAAGATTTTTGAAAAAGTGGTTAGTGATTTTTGAAAATTAGAAGTGGAAAAGTAGTTAGGTGGTTTTGAAAAAGATAAGAAATAGTAAACTTTTTAAAATTAAAACAAACAAGTCAAGTAGTTAGTTGAAAAAGATTTGAAAATAAATTTTGAAAAGATAAGAAGTTAGAAAAAGATTTTGAAATTAAAATTTTAAAAAGATATGATTGAAATTTATTTTGAAAAAGAATTGAAAAAGAAATTAAAAAGATTTGATTTTTAAAATTAAAGTTGATAACTTGACTAACAAGAAACTAAAAGATATGATTCTAGAATTTAAGGATTGAACCTTTCTTAACAAGAAAGTAACAAACTTGAAATTTTTGAATCAAAACATTAATTGTTAGCAAGGATTTTCGAAAATATGAAATAAAATTAAGAAAAAGATTTTGAAAAATTAGTTTTAAAATTTTCGAAAATATTAAAAGAAAAATGAAAAAGATTTTGAAAAATTTTAAGAATGAAATTCGAAAATCATAAAAAAAATGAAAAAGGATTGATTTTGAAAAAGATTTGACAAGATAAACTTTTTCAGTATGATTTGATTATGTTTTAACTAACTCCCAACTATTATTTTTTTTCAAATTTGTTTTTCATTCCTTTTTTGTGTATAGGTAACTAATTTATTTTTGTATAAAGTTTGACCAGTGGTGTAAGTTCTTTGGATTCAACATTAATTGAAGATCTATTGAAAATGATCGACAAAAATAATATTGTTGCCAAATCTTTTTGGATGGCTAAACAGTTCTATCAGCAACATCCTGATGAATCTTTTTTCATTTGGTTATTTAGACATCGAACTACAGACCCTCGAGTGTATAGTAAACCCACAGTTGCTGAAATTACTGGTCTTATTGTTGGTGGCTTCGATGGCTCAGATACTGGACGCGATATCATTGTTCATTCTAAGAATGTATAGTTATAGCATATTCATGAGACACATACTTGCTATTGGCCATTGCAATATCCTTTATTGTTCCCATATGGTAAAGATGGATAGCAAGAAGATATACTATACCGTCACGTTAGAAGTAGAGAAAACATACCCACAAGACAAAGAGTTTCTCTTCGAAAATTTATTTGCTTCCGAATTCAAGAATGAAATGCTGAGTTTGGGACAATACTTAAATCTAGAAGGCTATTTCAACAATTTATTGTTGATTCTTTTAGCATGGTAGAGTCACAATGACTTTTGTATATTAGATTGACCAGAAAAATATAAGATCTCATATATTGCAAGGAGTTGAAGAGGCCATGAAATGAGGAGATATTAATGCATCGTCCATTGCAACTAGGATTGTGTTGCCGTCTTCTTTTATTGGGGGAAGAAGATATATGTTGACTAATTGTTAGGATGCTATGTCTATTTGCAAACAATATGGATACCCTAGTCTATTTATTACTATAACATGCAATTCAAGTTGGTTGGAGTTTCAAAGATACACTAAACGGACTCATTCTTATATCTGATCGACCCGATCTTGCATGAAAATTGTTTGAATTGAAAATTCAATCTTTGAAAACTGATTTGAAAGATGGTGTTTTCTTTGAACCTATGAATGCAGGTAATTTTTATGGATTTTTTTGTTGCTTATCTAATAATGAATTATATTTAAAATTAGATTTTTCTTTTATTCAAGAATGTATATAATTGAATTTCAGAAAAGAGGCTTGCCACATGCTCATATATTGGTTTAGCTTCAAAATGCAAGTAGGATGCAAACAATTGAAATCATGGATGAGATATATCAGCTGAGTTACCAGATCCAACGAGATTTCTAAAGCTGTATAGCATTGTTACCAAATATATGATTCATGGTCCTTGTGGTAATTTAAAACCTTCTTCTCCTTGCATGAGAAATGGTGGTTGTTCTTTTTATCCCAAAATATTTGTTGACTCGACAAATTTTGATAAGGATGGTTATCCAATATATAGAAGGCATAATATGGGGATTACATACACAATAAATGGTGTGGATGTGGATAATCGGTTTGTTGCTCCTTATAATCCAATGCTCCTAATGAAATATCGAGCTCATATCAATTTGGAGTTTTGTAACAAGTCAAATGTCATCAAATATTTGTTTAAATATATAAACAACGGCCCAGATCGTGTTATTGCAACAATTAGAAATGTACAAACTCAGGAACATGGTGTTCAAAATATTGATGAGATTAAGCAATTCTATGATTGTTGTAACACCCTAATTAGCCTAAGCCTTATCTCGCGTCATAAAGCAAAGGTTAATCAGAGGTTATGACAATTCTAAGCTCATACATATAATATATAGAAGAATAATATAATATCTAGAAGCCCGATAAAAAATATAGCTCAAATATTGGATTTGAAAAGCGCAAACCGTATTAACGATCTACTAGTTTAAGGCATAAGAAACAGATAAGATATAACAAAATATAAGTATATAATATCATAGGAAACTAGCGTCGACTCGCGGAGTTTAAGCCGGCTAGCCATATACAAGTATACATAACTATACAGAAAACTGACAGTTTGAAACAGCTTATACAAGTTTTTTTCTCATAAAACAAGCCTCTAGGCTAAGACAAAATACAAAAGAGAGATGTATAAACAAGATAAACCAAAAAGACTCCAAAAGACTCCAAGATCCTCCGCTTCTATCACCATCCCAAAACAACTCACCGAGGTGGGTTGCGACCTGCATCTGAAAAATACAACAAAGATATGGTATGAGAACCGGAGGTTCTCAGTATGGTAACAGTGCCTAGTGATGTAGGATATAAGACCCCGGGACGCCAAAGGCAATCCTAAGCTCCATATCCATCACAGGATTCAAACTTAAAGCATTCTAAAACAATTAAGCATAATATAAACCTTATTATAAATAAACCGGGTAATCTATCTTAAGGGATTTCTATTCTAACCAAACACCGCTGTCCCACAGCCTTCACCAACCTATCCTCCATGCGATCCCATCGCCACCGCCTTTCGAACCTCCTCAATCCCAGTAGAAAACACAATTAATAACAATGCAAGTAATTCACAAGTAAAAGCATACAACGCAAGTAGATCAGGTAAGCAAATAGGCATGTTATTCAATTAGGCATACAATTACAAGTCGGCAAAGCAAACAAACAGATAGAAAATGCATATGATGAATGCCTGCCCTACTGGCTGTGATATCACATTGTCGGTTCAACTGCCAACCCGACACATCTCCATGGAGTCGTCGCCCTTCGGATTTCTCATATGGGAACCCCCGAGATATAGTGCCCGGATCACTGTCCAGGTACCGGCGCCTGCTCGCCTATAGATCCGAAGGGATGCGAACAAGATACTCTTGCCACAAACCTCACATCTCAATGCAAGCAGGACGAACCACCGCCCTTACGCCGCCGCCGCTACCTCGACAGGCGGGATCCAACCCCATCCCTGCCAGGCGCATAGCGTCTCATAATCTTAGTACAAATCAGTACTTCAGTGGTTTTTCAGAAAACATTTTCAATATACAGAGATCCATCGTCTCAATCCGAGTCCTCGACTCATCTCAACCACTGTCCATTCATAACTCAATTTCCAATGTCAAAAGTTCATCATTCCTTATCTCAAATATCAATCATCCTCCACCCAACGTCAAATCATTCTCAACACACCAGAAACCTAGGCCTCCGTTTTCTAATTTATCATAAAACCATGCTCTAGAACCCTTAAGTTATATCCCATGTTCTAATACTCAAAGTTAAGCCCAAAACTCTTAAAATGGTGTTTTAGAAGTTTACAACCTTGTTGGGAAGGTAGAATAGTTGAAAAAAAGGAAAAATTTAAGAAACAGGACGTGTGCGGCCGCACAGGGGTGTGTGTGTGCGCACGCCCAGGAGATTTTAAAATGTGTGCGTACGCATAGAGGTGTGTGTACGCACAGGTGACATAATTTTTAAAATCCATTCCATCGCACAACCTGTGCCAGCACCCCAACAGATTGACCTTCCCGACGTGTGCGTCCGCATAAGCCTGTGCGTCCGCACAGGTTGACATTCTTCCTTAGATATGTGCGCGCAAAAGCTGTGCTAGCGCTGCAAACAGAACACACTTCCCTACCTGTGCGTGCATGCGTCCGCACAGGTCAAAATTTTTGTAGGGTGTGCGCTCGCACATATCAGAAATCATGAAATTCTGCAACTTTGCAGAATTTCAGATTTTTAACACCAACTTTGAATGATCATAACTCCCTCCACAAAATTCCAATTTTCACAAGCTTTATATTGATTTAAAGGGTTTTCAAAAATCTTTAAAGTCTAAACAAATTCCAATCAGTTTAGAAAATCGAGGCAAAAGTTATGATCGAGCAAAGTTCACCAAAAATCCAATTTTACCAAACTTCACCATTTACACAATTTCTTACCATACATATTCTAAATCATACCAAACCACTTAAAGTCATTCCAAGATCCATTTTTCACCAAAAACTGCCCTCTTGGGTCACAAGCCACAATTTATACCAATTTCTCATCATACTTCATTAATTTCAACATCAATATCATCATATTACAATTATCAATAGCTTTCCACCAACACACTCACCATTCATCATTATATCAACATCAATTTTCTATCATCAAGCTCATTCACGCTTAGCCATAAACAAAAATAGTCATTCACCCCAATTTATCATACATCATAATCTCAATATCATTATTTCTCAACATAACCATATTAATTCAACATATAACATCAATCAACCATCATCCACAACCACATAAATTCAACCCTATCCTATGGGTCACTAGCCTAAGTGTCCATAAATATTATATACTACATAGAGAAAACCGAAACCATACCTTGGCCGATTCTCAATATGCACCAAAACCCCAAAATGAGCATAAGCAAGCTTTCAACCACAAGCAAGCCTCCAATTCCACTCCAACAAGCTCCAACAATATCCAATAATTCACAACTTCAAGATATAATACATAATTTACAATAATTCAACCTAGGGTTCATCAAATCTACAAAATCACAAGGGAGTTTATTTTCTCACCTTACTCAAAGTTGATTAGGATAAAACCCACTAAGTACCCGGTGCTAGATTGTACCTAATTAATCAAAATCACAAGAACCACTCATTCACCATAGCAAAAAACCGAATCTGTTATAGAATGAAGAACTGGGCAAGAAATTGGAAGTTTCTTACCACTTTGTTCGGATGAAATCGAAGAGCTCGACGAGAGCTTTGCGTGGCAACTGATGGCACGCGAATTGGAGCTCCGGAGAGTGAGATATGGCTCCAAGAAGAAGATGATGAATAGTGAACTTTTGGAACCCTACCTCTCTTCTTTCTTTTCACGTTGCTGCTGGTGGTGTGGTGTTAAAGTGGCTGAAATGGCCACTTAATGGACTTATATAGTGTTGGGCATGGGCCCAACTTGGGCCCGGTCCAACCCGTTAGCGTTTTTAGTCCGTTTGGCCCAACTTTGGGCCAAACCGTTACAATTAACGCCCAGTTTTGACTTCTAATATTTTTCTAAGGTTTTTGACTATTTTAAATTTTTCTCGCACAGTACCGGACAGACTTCAACCGGTTCAACCGGTTTAACTACTGGTTCGCAGTTTTTCACGGTTTTTCGTAGAAAATACATTTTCTAACTCAGAAAAAGCCACTGAGTCCAGAAATCATATTTAAATCCCTTAATTCTCACTATAATTATTTGGAACTTAATTTGGACAAATTTAATTACTTAATTAACCGGTTAATTAGTTGCGGTTCTTACAATTGTCGATATCTAGCACCTTGTGAATCTGCTTGGAAATTATTTGCATTTGATATTCATCACAAATGGTCATCTGTTCAATGGTTGATATTCCATTTTCTCGGAAGACAGAATCTAATATTTACTAATGAGGATAAGATTCCAAAAATTATTGAGAAGAACAAGTATAAGAATACAATGTTTACTGCTAGGATGCGAGCCATTGTTAAGTTCCCGTATGGTATCATTTGTTCTATTCTAAATATCCAAATCAATTTGTTTACTTGCATGATACTCAGGAATGGATTCTAAGACAGAGAGGATTCTCAACTGGAAGGCTAACTTTTATCCATTATGGTTTGGATGAGATATTTTATTTGCGTCTGTTGCTCAATATTTAGAGGGGTTGTAAAAGTTTTGAAAGAATTCGTACTCTTATGGTGTTCTATATGATTCTTTCAAGGCTACTTATAATGCTCTTGGTTTATTGAGTGATGATCGGGAGTTCATTAATGCTATTAAGAAAATTGCAAAATTGTCTTCTGGTTTTCAATTCCGTAAGTTGTTTATTACATTGTTTGCATCTAATTCAATGAATAAACCTGAATTGGTTTGGGAAGACACTTGGAGACTATTAGGTGATGACATTTTATATTATCGAAGATGCGAGTTGTAATTGCCAGATATTTTTCAAACTCCTGTTTGATTATTTATTATTGATTAAATTTATGTGTAGATGATTATATCATGATATGTTTAGTTTTTATTTGTAATTTATGTGTTTTTTTTCACTTATTTCTTAGAGCTCATGATCACAAGAGAACTTGAAATTCTTTATTTGACTGAAATTAAAAAATTATTGCAAATGAACGGCAAAATCTTGAAAGATTTTTTCCAAATGCTTTTTCCTAATCAAGAGTTGGTTTCTCATTTTTCAAATTCTATGATTATGAATGAGTTGGATTATGATGTACATCAACTACGGGAGGAATTTGAATAAATTGGCAGATGAACAAAAACTCATTTACTAGAAAATAATTGACAAAGTTACAATAAAGGAGCTAGGTTCTTTTTTGTTTATGGATTTGGTGGTACTAAAATTTTTTTTGTGTGGAAATTGTTGTCTTCTCGTATTCATTCAGAAAGAAAAATTGTTTTAAATGTTGCTTCTAGTGGTATTGCATCTCTATTACTGCCTGGTAGGAGGACTACACACTCATTGTTTTGCATTCTAATCAAGTTAAATGAGGAATCTGTGTAATATTAAGAAAGATAGTCAACGAGTAGAACTCATCTGTCGTGTTCTCTAATAATATGGGATGAGGCACCCATGACGAATAAGTTGGCACTTGAAGCCTTTGATAGAACTTTCTGTGATTTAATGAGTTCGAATGTGCCTTCGGCTCATGATATTCCCTTTGATGGGAAAGTTATTGTGTTTGGTGGTGATTTTAGACAAGTGTTACCAGTTATTCCTAAAGGAACTTGTGCTGAAATAGTTATGACTTCAATTAATTCGTCAATTCTTTGAAACATTGTAAGGTAATATGGTTGACAAAAAATCTTCGATTGCAAAAAAATTTCTTCATGTCAAATTTGGATGAATTAAAAGAATTCTTTGATTGAATTTTAAAGATTGGTGAAAGTTCTTGTGGGGTTCAAAAAGAGGATGAAATTATTGTTGATATTCTAAGTGATTTAGTTATTTCTTCGACTGAGAATCCTATTTAGGATATTGTTTCAGCTATATATTCGGATATTGATGATAACCATGGTAATGCTTTGTATTTTCAAGAACGTGCTATACTTGCTCCTACTGTTGATATTGTGCAACAGATAAATGATTTTGTTGTTGATACTCTTTCTGGGTTAGAAAAGGTTTATTTGAGTTATGACTCTATTTATAGAAGTAATTGTCAAGATGGAATTGAAACTGATTGGTTGACAACTGAATTTTTCAATCAGATTACATGTTCAAGGATACCAAAACATGTTCTTAAATTGAAGAAAGGTGCTCCTATTATTTTGCTAAAGAACATAGATCAGGCAAATGAATTATGTAATGGAATTCGACTCATTGTTCAAGATCTTGGAGATAATATTATTGGTACTGAAATTGTGTCTGGAAGTAACATTGGTGACAAAGTTTTTATTCCTCGGAAGAATTCAGTACCCAGTGATCCTGGTACTCCTTTTAAATTTCAGCGCAGGCAGTTTTCAATTAGTCTTTGTTTTACAATAACTATTAATAAGAGTCAAAGACAAACTTTATCTTTAGTTGGTATTTATCTTCGACGAGCAATTTTTTCTCATGGACAATTATATGTTGCGATATTTAAAGTGACAACAAGATCAGGATTGAAGATATTATTGTATAATGAAGATGATAATTATTGGAACTCCACATCTAATATTTATAAAAAAGTTTTTTAAAAAATATAATTTGGTAAGTGAATTATTCAATAGCATTCTTTGTTTAGTATATTTTTTCCATACCCTTATATATCCTACTTTTCCCTAATTCCTATTGTCTTCTGTGTTTAGGTTCGTTTTGTTTCATATGCCCTAAATTCTATATTCAGCTATCGTTCAGAAGAAGCACCGTGGGTCTACTAACTGAGTGTTCTTTATTGATATGCAGGTCTAACATTGTTGACAATAGATTTGAATTAGGGTGCTATTGATGATGATGACTATCTTATTAGAGAGAAATAAAATATGTATTTAAAGAGTTTTACTGTTATTATTTTAGTTTGGTTGTATTTGTTTAATGTCTATTTTAAGACATAAAAATTGTTACTAATGTAAAAAATAATAATCTGATAAAATTAAAAAACTTTAGCTTATGTTGTGAATAGAAAATTTCGATCTGTGCGTTGCACGGGTCTTCTGCTAGTAACTATATATTTAAAGTCGAATTAGTCTCTAAATGTATTCAAATAGAATATTTTCATCATTAAAATTTTAAAAATTGAATAATTTAGTACTTATATAATATTTTCTTATTTTTTTTAAAATATTAAATTTTTAGCAATTCTTAATTCTACTTATTATTTTAATCTTATTTTTTACACCTTAATAACAAAATTTACTTCTCATAAAATAGTAAACATAATCAAATTATTAGAAAGTTATTTTTTGTTTGTATTTTTAGATTTTACATTTTTTAATTTTAATATTTTGTAGTGAATTCTTTTATTTAAATAATTTTATCATACTATTGTAAATTATATACTAAAAAATATAATTTTTTAGATTTTTGAAATTTTAATCTTTTGGATCTCATTCAGAATTTAGTCTAATTTATCACAAGTTTTCTATTTTCATCTTTCTATATTTGTTTTGGTTTAAAATTATTTTTATTAAATTAATTTAAAAAAATTAAAAAAAAAATCTAACAATCGAGAGAAGACAAAGAGAAACAGCACTAATTTAATAGTAATAATATTAAAAAAATTAAATCCATAAAGATATTAGGGCTTAATGAGTGATTTCGTAAATTGTTTTTCTAATTATCGAGTTTTACCACATAAATTAAAAAATAACAAAACTTAAAATTCAAAATAATTACTATATTTATTTATTAAAAAATAAAAATTAATTTTTTTAGTATATAATTAATAATAGTTTGATAAAATTATTTAAATAAAAAAATTTACTACAAAAGAACTAAAATTTGAAAATTTAAAATTTAAAAATACAAATAAAAAAATAACTTTGTAATAATTTAATTATTTGTATTATTTTATGTGACGTGGCTTTTTTTATTAAGGTATAAAAAATAATATTAAAATTAGTAAAATTAAAAAATATTAAAATTTAAAATATAATAAAAATAAAAAAAATTTGTATAAGGAATAATATGTTCAATTTTAAAAATTTTAAGAATGAAAATAATATACATAGATATTTTTAGCGACTAATTTAATTATAAAAACAATTATAACATGTTAGATGATATGTGACATGCATGTTAGGTATTATTGACATAATATGTCAACTAACCATTTTGTGATACGTGATATTATTATATCATATTATTATATCATTGATACTTAATGTAACACATCGTTATTTATATGATGAAAAGATCGATTTGATTTATGTTTTATTTTTTAAAAACTAATATAATTAATTAAATTTTTTAAATTTATTCAGATCAATTTAATTTACGTTTTATTTTTTAAAGACTAATATAATTAATTAAATTTTTTAAATTTAATTTAAAAAATAAATAATATTTCAGGATGAATTTGATAATTAACCCTCGTAAATATACACCAATATATATAGCCATGATCAATTTTATGCCTTACAAATTGAAATAGTAGTTTGTGATATCAAACTTTCGTGCAAAATAAAACATGTGATGTGAACTAGTGCAAACAAATTATTATCGTGTTGCGTCATAGAACACCGTATCAATGCCATCTTTCATCTTTCAGTTACAAATGATTATACAAAAATAGCACAATAATATTATTGAATGTTCTCTCTCCAGATCTTTGATATTTTAAAATGAACAAATCTGATCGAAGTTGATGACCTATCAACCCTCTCTTGATATGAAAGGTCATCAATAAATAATATGGAATGATAGATATTGAAAACAACAATTACATATATTCAGTAGGAAAATTTATTTCACACTAAAAATTATTCGTAAAATTAGTTATTATATATTTTTATATAAATATATATTATTCAACTTATTTTTAATATATATTTATATTGATAACAAATTTAGTAATTAAATTTTTGTGTATATATAATATAATTTTATCCAATAAAAAAATAAATACTTTTCATCAACACCAAATTGATCAAGAAGTGATAGCTAGGTTTTTTTCTTGTCTTATAACCTTGAATTTGAATTTTAATAAAAAATCCAAATGATAAGAGATAGTTACAATTTCGTTTATAGTAGAAATATAATTCTAATAATGCTCATGAGCAACATATATTGAATAAATAAATAAATATTATTATGTCTAAAATAGTGAACAATTTAAAGGGCTAAGTGGGGAGGGCACTATATATATAATGAAGACACTGTTTATGGGCCTTGTTATTATTGTAAGTGTTGCCTATCAATAGGACAAGGGTTCTGTGGCTGTACTCAAAGAAGAGGTTGCTTTAGAAATTAACTAGACGAAGCGCCAGATATATTGGAATAATAATAACAAGAACGAGTATGTGGAAAATCGATGTTCTTGTATAATCATCATTTTCAACGTTAGTGATTTTCATGCAACTTAATTATTGTAAATTTTGTCTCAATGTGGTATCTGTGCTGTGATCATGATCCTAATTTGTACTGTGATGCTTGGAAGTTGGAAGATGAGTTCATGATTTTGTTTCATAGCAACATCATATATATCACACTCAACAGTATATAATTACAATATAATTATTCAGGGTTATTATCATTGATAGGCCTAGATATTTTAACTAGTATTTGAGAACGTAACTTTAATTTGTTCTTCAATGCGGTTTAAGTAGCAAATATATATATCCCTTTAGTTCTAGACTTCTAGTTCACTCATACACATTTATAGATTGGTTCCAAAAGATATATTGCATTTTGGCCAGCAATCTTATTGCATTTTGGCCAGCATGTAACCAGCAGAAAAAGGTGAGCCATTGGATGAAATCTCACACCAATCTCACACCATCAAATCATCATTGATGGCTAGTTGATGGCTACTAATCACAAATGTTGCTGGCTCCTAGCATTGCTCTATTAATAAATTTCAGAAGCTGTGCACATTCGGAAAATCATGGTTAATTAATTTAGTAAGAATAAAGTATTATTACGGTGCTTTTAATATTTGTATCAAGCCTTAATTTTGTTTCCAATGTTTGAAACATTCTATATTTTTATCCTAAAAATTTTTAAACGACTGAATTTTTTTATTTTATTGAAAAACTTTTAAATGTGTCGGTATATTAGTGCTTCAATGATTTTTAATCGTTAATTTTAATTATAAAAATTATATAAAATTAAAATTAATAATTAAAATTTATTAAAATACTAATATACTGATATTTAAATATTTTCCTATCCTATTATTAAATATGAATAGAATACTTAACGTCCTTAATATGTTCATAATAAAAATGTTGTTAATTAGGCAATCTTTTCTTTTAGCTTATACATGCAAATATTTTAATGTTGTGATTTTAGAGATAATAGAGAAAATTTATTAATAATATTTACATTAAAAGTTATTAATTAGGGTTTACCTACGAATAAGTAAAAGTTGACAATGGAGTCAACATAGTGATAATAATAAGTTGATTGACAATATATAGATTGCTTAACTAACTATATTGTCACTATACATGCTACTATAAGAGTGATGTGATTTTCACGACTGAATGACAAGATAACATTAAACCTATTTGAAATAAAAAATGTTAGGGAACTATCAAAATTTATTATTTTTTTATTATTTTTAATTATTAATTTATTTTTTTAATTTAATAATCCAACAATCAATACAAGAAAAAACGTTTGTTGTCACATTTTTTCTTCCCACGCTTTAAAAGCATAGCCAAAAAGAGTCAATAATCACGCTTTTACGAGGGTGGCGATCAATTGGAGATTTTGCCACGTTTTTCTCTTGTCACACTTTAAAAACGTGGAAAAAGGAGTCAATGACCACACTTTTATAAGAGTGGCAATTGATTCGAGATTTGGCCACGCTTTTTTGCCATGTTTCAAAAGGGTGGCAATAGAGAACAACAGACACGCTTTTAAAGCGTGCCAATGACTTACGTTAAGGTGATGTTTTTAAAATCCTATCACCATGCTTTTTATTACCACGCTTCAAAAGCATAGCCTAAAAGAATCAATCGACACACTTTTGAAGCGTGATAATTTTTTCATTTTCGTCACTTTTTAAAAGTGTACCTGTTTCCTACCCTATATATATATATATATATATATATATATATATATATATATATATATATATATAGAGAGAGAGAGAGAGAGAGAGAGAGAGAGAGAGAGACACGCGCGCGCGCGCGCACACACACATTATATACATATTAATGTTCAAAACCCTTTACTCCCTTTCCTCTCAAAATTGAAACCTAAATTTCAGAATCACTCCCAGCTCTCCTGTCATTGTCGTCCTCCACTCTCCTCTCTACTCACCGCCACGCTCTTCCCTCCTCCCACTCTCAGTCACAAACTCATAGTCCTCTATTTTTCTTTGTCGTCGTTGTCCAGCCGTCCAGGAATCGCCGTTTCCGTCGAAGCCTCACGTTGTCCAACAGCTGCGTCTCTCAATGTCGTCGTTCTCCACACCGTCGATCTCAACAGCCTTGTCCTTTTTAGCGACGTCGTTCTCCGTCCTTCTCAATCTCTCTGCCGTTATCAGCGTCGTGATACTCTATCATTCTAAGTCTCTCTGCCTTCGTTGTTGCATCTTCTAATGGAGCCTCAACCTCAGGTATGATTTGTTAATTTTTTGTTGTGATTCCTTATTTATTCTGAACTTTAAATTCAGTTTTTAAATTTTCAAGCCTTAGGGTTTCTTATTTTTCAATTTTGTTTATAAATTCTATTTATTTATCATAATTTGTTGTTATGACTTTAATTTTTTATGTTATTTTTAATTATTCCAGCATTAGGGTGTTCGATTTTTTTTAGTGTGTCTGTAAACTTAGTATGCAGTACTATGAGAAGGATAATTGATCAGCAATGTGAAATAAACAAGTAATAGAAAAAAGTAGTTTATTTGAATGAGAAGGATTCTATAAGCTTTATCATACTAGTATCTTGTGGATTGCCAAAAATTTGTTTCATTAATGTAGGTATTATGGCACGGGATTGATTTGTTGATAGTATGGAAGAGGCTAAGGGTAATGTTAACCATTTTCCCTTTTTTTATGTTCATCAGATCTCACTTTTGGCAACTATAATATCAAAAAGTGGGAACAAATGCTCTTTCAATTTTAATGGTCAAAGTTATGACCATTTAGCATTTCTTTTTCCAACTTTGAAGTCTTAATGTTTATCTTTGCCCTTTAGTTCCTTACATACTCTGCTTTGGTATTCGGAATTGAATAGTATTCACATGGTAGCTCAGATTTGTGGTTTTTATTTTGATTTAATAGAAACTTCCCTCAGAGATGCTAGAGTTGCGAAAAGGATGTATAGCTAATGACTGTAAAAATGTAACTAGAGAGGATGGACAGGGTATAGATTCAGGAAAAGATTCTTTGAGTGATCAAGAGCCTTTTACAACACTGGAAAACATTAAATTTCCCTTGCCTACAAATTATAAGCCTTAGTAATTTGTCAATATTAGCAGTTATATTTCCCTTATGTATCTGCAACAAGTAGTTGTATTAAACTTGACAAGTAATAGTGTCCAAATAAAAGGCTTTGGTTATTTTTTAGAGTATCTTTACACGATCAATCAACCATTAATATCTTTTATTTTTATAGGAAAACAAATGCTATAATGTCTACTTTCTTTCCTACTGATATCTAATTGAATAAAATTTTGTAATCAGAGTGAATTAAATGTAAATTCCTTAATGGATCAATATGGCTCAAGTCTATGGTATTTTCAACAAAACCTGATTTTTTCCCTAAAAATAAATATAATGGCTGAATGATACTTCTGTCTAGATTTATTGCATGCATATTATATAATTATATGTCAGCAGATAATGCTACATATATGAGATACAAATTATCAAAGAGCATTGTACTCACTGGAATTTAAAACTCATCTTCTTCAGGGAAAGTAGTTGAAGATTCTTCATCTTTCAGTGATGGAAAATCCATCTGGTTTGAAGGGTACACTACAGTGAGGAAGTTTACTTCATTCACTGGTGAAACATTTATTTATCTATTTATGGTTATTTGGGCTCTTTGTATGTCATATTCTTATGTTTGTGTAAGATGATGTAAAATTTTTCTATTTCATGTTAATTAGTAGTTTTCATTTTGTTGTTTAATGCCTCTTATTTTCTGCCTTCAATAGTTAGATGCTAAAGTATCTGAACATGAGTAAGGACAAGTGTAACATCCTTGCTACCAGAATGTCACGCTTCCGGCCGCGCCACTCCAATAGCATGGATATTATGACGACTTTCAATAAAATATTTAATACTAAGATAGGAGCATTTTAGCGCTTAGAACCGTGTAAAAATTTTTTCTTTAGAAAGAAAGGGAACCCATAAATACTCTTTATTTAAATACATACATACATGCATACAAACCAGATATAACACTTAAAATAAATACATATACATAATAATAACTTACAAGCATTATATACTACAACTCATATCCCTCTTACAAGAATTATAAAGATAATGACAAGGAAAACTAATATTTAAAATAATATAAAACATCGTATAATCAGAAACAATATAAACTCTTCATAATCGTCTTTGTCCATATCCTAAAAAGAGAATTTTGTAGGGGAGTGAAAACATCATTCTTTACAGGGTTCTTAGTAGAGGGTTAAGGAATTGCTATAACAAGATATGTAAAAGGAAATTGTATTCAAATACAATGATCGTTGCTCCTCTCATGTACCTTTTCGAAAACCACTGGTTTAACACTCAAAATCCAAAATCCTTTTTAAAAGAGAAATCAGTTAATTATCTAAAGCTTACAAAGAACATTTTCCTTTCTTATAAAAATCTTAAAAGTTTTTCCTAGATAGTATGAATGACCAACCTGTTCCAAGCATAGGTTCATTAAGTCTATGCTGAACTAGCTTGATTTTTCATACTTTACTAAACTTCAAACACAAACCAACCACAGCCTCCATCCCATCACATAACCAATGATGGCCTCAGGCCCAAGCAACTTAATTAACATCCAATTCACCACAATCCAACACAAACACAAGTAATGATGTTCAAACACAAACAAGAGTAATTACATCAAGTATAGTAATTAGCAGTTAAACAGAATTATTCACACAGGCAAGCCAATTACAATATACACACCCAAACAATGTCAATAGATGCATATGATAAATGTCTTTCCTAATTGGCTGTGATATCACATTGTCGGTTCAACTGCCAACCCGACACATCCCCATGGAAATGTCACCTTTCGGTCACAAATATAAAAATGGGAACCCCCAGGGATATAGTGCCCGACACACTATCCAAGAGATATAGTTCCCGACACACTCTTGTGACTCGAAAGGATGTGAACAAAATACTCAGCCTCTGTCCTCACATTACCTAGGGATATAGTGCCCGACACACTGCCCAGGAATATAGTGCCCGGCACACTGCCCAGGGATATAGTGCCTAGCACACTCTTGTGACTTATAGATCGCGTCTCAATTAAAACCAAACTCATCTCTATCCCAATTTCAAAATCATTCTTGGCTCAATTTCTCTAAAAAACAAAATGTATTTAGTTCACATTTTGCCAAGAATCACTTTTCCTTATCATATTTAAATCGACCTCAAAAAAAAAAATACTTTTCTTAAATACATTAAAGTCGAAAGGTAATTCTCTTCTAAATTAATCGAACTCAAAATACATTACTTTTCTTAATAAATAAAACTCAGCAAAAATGCTTTTCTCTATAACTCAAAATCATAGCATAAATCATGCTTTTTTAAGTAATTCAAAATCAGATAATACAATTTCTCAAAATCCAAAGTTCCCTAACTAACATTTCAAACAAAAGTCTTAAATTTTATAACAAAATTTTGGCAGCACATCCTCTAAAACTCAGACTTTGCTACCCTTCTCAAGTCCCATCTAAACCTTTTCCAAATCAAACTAATTCCAAAATCAAGTCAATTCCATTAGATCAAACTCATTTTCAAAACTCCAGAAAATCAATTCAACAATCACTAGTTTAACACAATCAATCAGTAATTCAATCAAATAAATAATCATATTCTTCCAAGACAGACCAGACAATACATAAGGTTTAATTGTAACATGCAACCTCAGTACTCAATCCTAAAACATTAATATCGTGAAAACCTTAAAAACATATAACGGAATACTAACGACGAGGGTTCTGAGACAGAGATACTTACTATAATAAAAGAACAATGCAACACAGCCACTCCGAACTTACCTAGCAGTAGCTTCGACAGTGGCTAGAACCTCCGGTGGTTCAGCAACAATCTCAATTTTGACATGCGATCCTAGTAAATTAACTTTACGTCGTCCATAATTCAAAATCCTTAACCACAGATAACTAGAACGATTACGTCAAAAGATTTAGAGCGCAAGTAACTTACTGCGAAAAAGAAGAATGACGGAATGGAGCAGTAGCTCTGGCAGCGGCAACGGAGCATCATGTACAATATATATATATATATATATATATATATATATATATATATATATATATAAGGACATATCTTACACCCCTTTACATAACTATGTACATGTAAGGACATATTACACTCCGGGTCCTAGTCCATAAAAGAAACCCCTAATATGGCACTCGAACTAGCCTAGAAATTCTAACAACTCCTAATCTTACTGTGGTCCTAACTAAAAGTGAGAGACCAAACATAAAAATCTATGCTAAGCTGGAGATGCCGTCCAAAACATACTACCTATCATAACTGTCCTGGTTAGTCATCACTATCAGAAGACAAGATCTCTATCACCTCCACATCCTCCTCTGGGTCCTCGTCATTGTTGTTGGAAATCTCCATAACTTCAAGGAAATCTCTGGTGCCAATACCACTACACTCGTCCATTGGTACAGATTCACTCGCCCATACAGGTACGTCTGGGAAGGGATGATGGGGTGTGTCCGAATGAAGCTACGATTGTGGAAAATCATAAGGAGCGTTGTGGTCAAAGTAAAGAGTGTTAATCGATTGCTAGAAAGGATGACCATGTAATACATATAGGCATACTTGGCCTCTGTGGCTACTACGTAGAAACTATGATATATCGCGTCCTCGGATATATATATATATATGAATGGTCCAACTTATAGAAGATCACTCCCGTCTCCATTTGAAGGGAAAAAGGAAGGGGTGAGAACTGGGGAGCCCTTAATTAGTAGGGTCAGGGTAGTTAGTTAGGTTCGTATTATTATATCACCAGCCAGTGACATTAACAAATATAATATAAATAAAGTTTAATAAACATATAAGTCAAACACACAGCACACACACAATAACAGAAACACAAATCACAGAGAAATATGCGCAACCAAATATGTTCCATGTGTATTCCTAGTGCAAGTATTGAGCTTATCTGTTAATTTTATCCGCTCTCGACGTAATCCAACACCTCTGGTCGGATATGGCTTTTCCAGAGCTTAGTCCAAGACTAAGCACATTATGGCATAACCTTTGTAAGAAATCCTTGTCTTACCGGCGCAGCACTTCTAGTGCTCATGTATGGCTGTCATAAATCTCTGTAAGTAAACTTCCACTCACAAACGTAGCACCCAAGGTATTCATGTATGTCTCAAAAAAAGCAATGTAACCTACGGGCATCCACACATTACATTTGGCACTAAAGCCCAAACATGGTTATATCTGCTCTCATGTGGCAGACAGTTTTTTAGAGTCTTTTTATCTTTACCCTCTACTCTCGTGTGATTGAGATCTGCTCCATAAAGCAAATATCCATTTAGTTAATACATTCTTTTCTTTTCTGTTCTCTGCTCTCCTGTGGCAGAGGTTCGTTAGATACTTTTAGTCTTTACTCTCTGATCTCCTGTGACAGAGATCTCTTTAATCATCTACTTTTCTTTCTTCATTCTTTTTACTTTCATGCTTTTAATATTTCAAATTATATCCACACTCTTCTCTTGCCTTTTCCTAAATGTCTTATGAAAGGAGAATAATAAGATTCTTAACTTAACTTTGTCTTTCTAAAGCTTTTAGGGATTATAACTGTTTTACCTCTCTTTTCATATTTAATAAAATAATATCTTTAATAAAATGAATAATAATTAAATTATAATAACAATAATAATAATAATAATAATAATAATAATAATAAAAGACTATTAATATTAATATTTTATTTTGATATCAAAAACTAGTTTTATTAAAGCTTTATTCTTAAACTTTTAGAAATTATACTTCAAACCTCAAGCTTTTAAATATTTTATTTTTAGCCCAACATTTTTAGAAAAATACTAATTAAATCTCACATATATTAATATTTACAAAAGTAACCCTGAATTTTATAAAATACCCATTCACGCCTGAATGCTTACTTTTTTGTAATTCAAAATATCCCAAACTTATATAATTACTATTTTTAACCCGATCTTTTATCAAAATAAAATTTCATTCTTGAAAATAATTTAGTGTTGGTGACAAACATTTCTCCTCAAAACTGAAACCCTCTCTTATGATCCTTCAAATTAAATACTTGATTTTTAATTCATTTTTGAGCTTTATAATTACCGATTTTTCACAGCTTTTAATTTAATATTACGGCCATTAAACCTCATCAATTTTCATCAAAAACCCACATCACAACAGCTCCAAAAATCATCAATAATACCCCAACTGGGCTGTTCTCTCTTGGTCAAACCATAGGTCTCAAGAAAATAATAATTCAACAAAATTCAACATAAACTCAATCAAACTCAAACAATAATCAATCAAACTAACATTCACTTATCACATTCACATTTAATCGGTGTGAAATTATCGAATCCTACCTCTAGCTCGCTATCCTTACAACCAAAGTACCAGGGAAACTTTCTGACCGAGAAATCTGAGAAGAAAATATCAAAGATCGGCTCACTACAAGGTTTTTGTTTATTTGTGGGATTTTTTTCTCTTATTTGTGGAGGTTTATAACCCCACCAAATAGTTTGTGGAGTTACTAAAACCCCTAAAATTTGAGGTGCCACGAGGTCTTTTGTAGGGGTTTTTAAAAACCTCCACAATTTATTCAGTGGGGATTTTGTGTGTGTTTAGTGGGGTTTTATTTTGGATTTTTGTGGCAGTTTTTGGTCAATATTTGTGGCGGTTCAAAACCCCACAAAAAGATTTTTCCATTTTAAAAATAACAACTATTTTGTGGAGGTTCCAAACCTTTACAAACCTGTCAATATAATTTTTAAAAATTAATCTACATTATTATTACACTACTAATTTTTTATTATTAAAATAAAATTTAAACAAGACATTAAAAATATAGAAAAAAATTAAAATAAAAGAAATACTTTAAAACAAAATATAGTACACTAGCATCATTTTCCAATCACATTAATTACAACTAGAAAATATTAAAAATAACATGATAAAATACAAATTTATGTCCAAACTCCTAGACAATGAATATAACTAGATAAATGTATTTGAAAACAATGCAAATAGATCTTGACTTCTAGCTATATCATTATCATCCAGAAAGAATGATAAACTAACAATGCAGTTAACAAGTCCTAATGCTTACACTAGCTATTAAAACTAAAACAAGAATATTTAGGAATTTCTGTTACAATGAGGAGTCTTTTTTTTAATCTCTATAGCCAGTACTCCAAACATCAATACTTGTTCATGTTCAATGCATAGTGCATCAAAATAAACCAAAAAAGAAAATGTCAATTTTCATCATATACCTTTTATCAAGTAGAGTTAAACCTTCTCCAAATAAAGAATTACCCATCCTCTGAAGCTCCTCCACCTTCATGAAGTATATTAATAACCATTTTTACCATAATGCCCTATCAAAAAAGGCCCTGAAAGCAGGAAAGCCATTTTTATCTGTAATTAGACATTAAATAATAACCAAATTAACATATTGACATCCATAAATTATATGATGCATGCTATGTTATATTAATATAGTGTTAAAAAAGTAGACATAAAATAAATGTAGTGGGCATCAAGGTACAGAGAACTTGGGGAAAATGTAGTGGTTCTGGGGCCTCTTGAACAATCTGAATTGGCCTCATTCTATAATGCTATGGACTTATTTATCAACCCCACTTTGAGAGCACAAGGTTTGGATCACACTTTGATAGAAGCTATGCTGAGTGGGAAACCAGTAATGGCTACAAGGCTTACAAGCACTGTGGGGTCTATGATTGTTGGTAGTGAAATGAGTTATATTAGAAAATGAGATTATTGATCAATGTAATTTTACCATATTCATCAAGAGGAGCATCTTAATCTCATCCATATTCCATAGCATAATTTCATTCGCTTACTTATCATAATTTAATCATGCTAAAGACTCATTCGCTCCTGCTTCTGGTGACGTGGATACTCTAGCATAATCTTCTGCAGAAAATGATTTCCTGTACTTTTATTGCTCACTTGGTGAGGCAATAGCAAGTGATTTCTGGTTTGATAAAACATCTGTTAAACAAAAGACTATTTGGAAAAGCAAGTCCTTGGAGAAAGCAATAGCAAAAGATGACACCTATCTATGAGACACTAATAAACCAACATATAGACGAGTAAAGATGACCCCTATCATGTAATTTGGATTATTTTCCAACTCAAATATAATAATTTAATTAAAAATTTGATAAGATTATAAAAGCAAATATAGTAATTAAACATTTTATTTATTGTAGGAACATAAAAGAAAAGAGAGCCAGTAAAGAGTGCAGTGGGCCCAAATGATGTAACAGCTAGCAAGGTAAGTGGAGAGGGTGTGTGTTTATAATATACACACATACTAGAAAGAAATCACCGTGATTTCATTCAGCTCCTCTGTTTCTATCCCACATTCTCCTCATATTTCTCCCATTTTATCTTCTCTATTTTCCTATTTCTACTCTATTCTACTGCCACTATTCTATATTTACTATGATTGGTACCAAGTTCTTATAAAGGATTAACTAATATTTTAATTAAACCGAAACAGATGTTGCAAACGGGCAAGTAAAGTCTATGAAAAATTATGGAAATAAGTATAGTTTCATTTTGGCAAATGTCTCATTCAACCTAAAAATATCTTCTAGCTACCTTACTATAATTGGTGTAGTAGCTTCTCCAGTTTTATTGGCTTGCTGTCTCATATTCTATATTTTATTGCAAAAAGAATCAAATAAAATTTAAGTTCATTTACCAAATAATTGAACGAACTGCATGAAAACATATGTTCAGAGATATAGCTTACCTCTTTAGCCAATTCTCTTCTTTAGAAACCATGTACAATGCACAAAAAGATTATACTAATTAGAATGAACCTAAGGAACCACCTCAAAACTCTTTAATAAGTCTAAAAGTATACATATTTCTCATCAAAATTTTAATTATAAATTCAGTCAATCCAAAAGTTAAACCATAGATTAAAAAACAAATCACATATCAGAACTTCATAATTAGAATCAGTCTTACCTTAAAACAGACCACCTAGGATTCCAACCTTCAGGATAAACTGCGTGCATATGCGAATTCACTTAGAAAATATATAGCAAGTAGATGCCAAAGTCTAGAATTAAAGCATAATAATCACTAATAATTGATTATTAAATTATTTTAAGAGATTATAATAATTTTCACAATTATGTTCAATGTTTCTTTTCGGTTAAAATCTAACAATAAAAAATACAGAACAAAAGAGCATAACAAGAGGAGATACCAGTGAGACAGCAGCAATAGAACTGAGGAGGTGAGACAGAGAAAAAATTTATTGTTAATAAAGAAGAAATATCAGCAAATTAATAAGGAAGAAGTAGAAAAAGAAGTACTAGCAGCAGTTCAAAGGAGAAATTGGAGTGAGAGAAAGCAGCGTTGTACCGTGGCAACTATGGTGGCATCAATGGTAGAAACTGTGACGGCAACGGGAGAAACTGCAGTGGCAACAATGATAATATAGAGAGAACAGATCTAAAAATGCGTTGATGGAAGAGGTGGCTCGATCCAGAAGCTTTCTACTGCAACAGACACGGCAGTGGTAACGACGCTGGCGACGGAAACGGCAGCGGAAGCGACAGAAGCGGCGGAACAGAACTTAGGGATTCATCGTGGTTCTCTTCTCGGCCTCAGTCTCATTTCTACGAAAAGAGGAAATTAAGTTTTGAAGGAGAATTTTAAATTTTAATAATAAATTAATTATTAGTGGAGGTTTTTTAAATTGTCATAAATAAAGTGTATTGTGGAGGTTTTGAGAAACTTCCACCAAAATACTCCCTCAATTAAATATTAATCTTGTAGTGGCTACTCCACTTTTGGGCTCACTTGGCCAAACATGCATGGAGGGAGAGAAGCTTCACCGCTGATTTCTTCCAAAAAAAAAGTGACATCAACATGAAGAAGAGGAGGAAGACACGAATATTTTAAACGGTTCAAATTTTTAATGGGAGTTATGGATCTCAAGAAATCGAACTTAGAAGCTCGAACGTGCCATGGAATCCCATACTGGTTTGGTTCCAAGAGAGAATGAGAAGTGTTGATGATGATTAATTAAGGAATAGGGTAGGTGTCACTCATGAGGTTAGGTGTCACCTAATAATCTGCTGAGTCAACGATTTAAGTTATAAATATGTTAAACGGATAATTATGAAAATTGAATATATTAAAACACAAGTAATAATATATATACGGTTAAATATATGAGTTACTAATATAAATGACACTTGTAACATAGTGATAAAGGATATATGATGAAATATTAGCATTGTCAAGTTCATCATAGAGTACCGATATTTACTTATATCAGCAAATATCGAACTCGATAATAATAATAATAATAATAATAATAATAATAATAATAATAATAATAATAATAATAATAATATCTAAATTCTATTGTAATTATAGCACATAGAATAAATAAATAGCATAATAATAAAATTATATTATCATTCATTTATTTTATTGCAGGGTTCAGAAATGACTCGTCAAAGTAAAACTAATTACTTAAAAATCAAAATGTTGTTTGTTTACAAAAAATTAGGGTGTTACTTTCTATCCTCCTGAAAGAAAATTTTACCCTCAAAATTTTCTTTAGCTGTAAATAGGCATAGATAATTAGCTCTCATCTTATCTTCTAATTTCCAAGTGTGTTCTACTTCTTCATCTCGTCTCTAAGCTACTTTAACCAAAGAAACCACTTTGTCTTTCAGTTTTTTGTTGCTTTTGTCCATGATCTTGACCGGTGCTACTAAATTTGTCACGTCATTCCGTAATTGCACTATTTCTGATAGCAAAACATGGCTTTCATTGGAATAATACTTTTTAAGTTGCAAAACATAAAAGACATCATGGAGATTTAATAAAGAAGGGAGAAGGGCTATTTGATAAGCTACTAGACCGACTCTCTTAAGTATCTGGACGGGTCCTACATATCGAAGGCTAAGTTTCTTAGTCCTAAGGGCTCGACTTACTCCGGTAATAGGGACCACTTTCCAAAAAAAATATGGTCACTCCACTAACCTCTAAGGGTTTACGTTTATTATCAGCATAGCTCTTCTGTCAACTTTACGCTGCTTGAATCTTCTCAAGGATCTTCTTAATTTGCTCAGTTGTTTTCCGTATCAAATTTGGTCCCAAAATACTAGCTTCTCCTTCGTCATACAAACATAATGGCAATTGATATGCCTGTCAACTCGAATGGAACTTCCTTTGTAAGACTTGTCAAAGGAAAAGCTATCTATGAAAATCATCTAATGAATCGTCGGTAATATCCGACCAATCCCAGAAAACTCCAAATTTTAGTAACTGTCATAGCTTGGTTCCACTGCATCACTACTTCAATCCTTATAGGATCCACCACTATTCTTCCTTTACCCAAATCTGATGATAATCTGATTGCAAATCAATCTTTAAAAATACTGCTGCACTCTTCAGCTGATCCATCAAATCATCTATCTGAGGAAATGGATACTTATTCTTGGTGGTAACCTTATTCAACTGCTAATAGTCTACGCACCTCATTCCTTTATCTTTCTTCTTCACCTCACAAATAGTACTGGAGCTTCCCATGGTGACGTGCTTGGACAAATAGATTTATTCCCCAAGTTGTTCATTTAGCTACTTTTTTAGCTCTGCCAATTCCAGTGATGATATTCGATAAGGTGCTACCAAAATCGGACCAACTCCAGGTATTAAATCAATGTTGAACTCTATCTTTCACTAAGGAGAAAATTCTGGTATATTGATGAGCGAATATTTTATACACTTTTTGCCATCATTTTCATATAGTTTTTAGTATGTTTTGTTTATGTTTTATTGAGTTTTCATAGGTTTTAGTGAAAAATTCACATTTTTGAATTCTACTTTGAGTTTGTGTGTTTTTGTGGAATTTCAGGTATTTTCTGGCTGAAATTGAGGACCTGGAATAAAATTCTGATTCAGAAACAGAGAAAGCGCTACAGATGCTATCTGGATCTGACCTCCTTGCACTCGAAAGAGCTTTCCTAGAGCTAAAAAAGTTCAAATGGAGCGTTCTTAACGGATATGGAAAGCTAACTTCTAGAGCTTTCCAGCAATGTATAATTGTTTATACTTTGCTTCAGAATTGAAGGCCGAAAACTAGCGTCCAACGCCAGCCTCCTGCCCTATTCTGGCATCCAGCACCCAAAGGAGAAGAGACCAGCGTCCAACGCCCATAAAGGATCCCCTAGCCAGCATTCAACGCCCTAGAGGCCTTCTAGCACGCGGATCTCATCAAAGCTCAGCCCAAACACTCACTAAGTGGGCCCCAGAAGTAGATTTTAGCACTAAAAGACTGTTTTACCCTTTTTTATGTAATCCTTAGTCATTAGTTTAGTATTTAAGTAAGAAGATCACTCTCTCTCAAGCGGGACCTGTCATATTTCATTTTACCCATTTTATTTTCTATTAGTATGAGTTTCTAAACCTCCTAGGTTGAGTGGAAGAGCTCTGCTGAGTTTTATGGATCAATAAAAGTATTACTGTTTCTTTTCAATTCGTGTTTGATTCTCGATTCTAAGATGTATCTTTGTTCTTCATCATTATGAATGCGTTGAACTATAACAAGGTTATCTCATTCTACATGGGTTCAGAGTGAGTCTTTCATCAAACAATGATGAACCACTATCTTGATTATACATCTCCTAGACGGCTAATCCACGACTTTGTTGGGGATTTCTCGAGACATCAGTTCAGCCGAGGTATGGGGAGATTAGGGTCTTTGTGATAGAGGCTAGAACCCAAAGGCGCAACATTATCTGATCCATAAGATTCGACCTTGTCTATGGCGTTTTGATTAGGATCATTAAAGAGAATAGACTGCAGGAGCTTCACCCTCAATCAAAATGGATCCACACCCTAGGGTTCAGATCTAGAGGAGCATTGATGACCACTCAACCGCCGTTGATCACATACAGCCTGCCATAGAAGAAATCATTCACAGTTGAAGAAGACAATAAAACCATAGTTATCCAGAAGAACAAAGCATCTCCAAGCCTTAACCATCTTCTTATCATTGCAAATATATCAACCTAGTTAAGTTCTCTTTATTTTCTTTTATGCGTTTAAACAAATCCAACAACTCTTCTATCTGCCTGACTAAGATCTACAAGATAACCATAGCTTGCTTCAAACCACAATCCTTGTAGGATAGACGATGACTCGCTCAGGTGTTACTTGGACGACCCAGTGCACTTGTTGGTTCAGTTGTACGAAGTGTGGGAATTCATGCGCACCATATATCTTCTAGAAAAATATTAAGAATTCTGTCACCACTTAGGTCCATTCCAAACTTGGTTCATTGTCACTTGAGCTAGCCGTTAACAGAACATACCCCTTATACTCACTCCCATTACAGGTAACTCTCGTAGAATTTAAATAAAAAGAATGGGATAGCACTAGTCCAGTATACACACTATAGATCTAATCTTCTTTTGACGCTACCCCTTTACCAAATAAAGGTTGGCCAGTGAAGCTTAGATTGTTAAGGTCACAAGTATTAAGACAATTAAGAAAATAATTAAAATCTTGGGATAAGTTAGAGGTACTCTCTATGTCATTTAAAGTGAGGATATAATTAAAATGTCCCCATAAACACCAAGGTCCTTCGATTGTTCCAACAATATCTTCCAAATCTTTCCAAAGATCAATTCTTCTTCCCATTTGTGGGCTTCCATAAACCATTGTGAGCATCCAAGGTTGATCTTTGTCCCATTAAACTTCAAGGGGAATGAACTACTTGTGCACTATAATCAGTTTTATAGTCCATTTATCTTTCATCGAAAGGCACCAAATGTCACCAGAAATCTCTCAGCCTCGCTAATGCACCAAGTGTCAAATTCTTGATTCTTTTTAATATTTTTTTTTACTTTGATACCTGAAACATGAGTCACAAGAAGAATAGAAAAATAATTTCTATATCTATATGTTAGATCCTTAATCATGGAATGAGATCCCTTAGTTGAGGCACCTATACAGTTCCAAATTAATATGTTCATTATCATAAAATAATTTTTTAAAATAAAAGGGCAAAGTAAATGATATAGAAGCATAGAGTTGATGGAATTAGTCTTCCACATGTTTGGGGAACATTCCTCTTCCTTATCTTCCCTATTCAGAGTATGCATGGGTTGCTTGTCATGTCCATCATCCATAAGCATGTTCACACACTCATTCTGACTTATTTATGGCAGTTTGTCCATGAAAATACCACTGGTCTCTCCCTATATTGTACCTACCCATGGTCTTGACAATAGGATTGCTAATAAGTGAGTTGAGAGGATCATTGAAGTCAATGTGATTCTATTGATGGTGGTTTTTGTAAATTCCCTTTAAGAGATAGTTGAACTAGTTCGAATACTCCTAATGCTCTTTATCAATTTTCTTCTTTCCCTCATTAAGGTTTTGTTCTTTATCCTTGATAAACCATAATTTTATGATTTATCTTGTATTGAATTTAGTGGATTTTATCAACTTTTCTCAAATTTATTTAATGAAATAGCATAGTTTTGTGAATTTCTCCTAATTTGTGCTTAAGAATTAAAACATGATTTTTAGGCTCTTAATTTGCTAAATTTAATTCACTTTAATTCCATTCGATGCCTTGATGTTTTTATTAAGTGATTTCAGACTTAGAAGGCAAAGCTTGGGTTGAAGAAATGAAGAAAAAACATGCAAAAATGGAGAATTCATAAAAAAATGAGAGTTTGGTAATCTACCCGGTTCCACGTACACGTGACCCACGCGTACACGTGGCCAGAAATTTGCCAAGTGACGCGTACACCTATGCCACGCGTACACGTGACAGGCAGCACGTGACCAACTTAGAGAAACACGTTGGGGCGATTTCTGATCTCACTTGGGCCCAAATCCAACTCATTTTCTAATGCTATTGAACCAGGGATTGAAGGGGGAGGAACCAAATAGTCATAGTTGAGTTTTAGCCATGTTTTAGGATAGAATTCTAGATAGATAAGCTCTCTCTTCTCTCTAGAATTTAGGATTTTAGATTACTTCTTTTCATAGATTTAGGTTTCAATTATTGTTTTGATTTAGTTTTCTTTACTATTTCTTATTCTTACATCTTGGTTCTCTTAGTTTTACTTGTTATTTCTTTTATTTGGTTATTTTGATGTTTATGAACTCTTTGTTGATTTTAATTTCCATTAATGCAATTTATGTTTTCATGTTTATTAAGGCGTGATTGAGTTGTTATTATTGTTTCTTTGCATTGGGTAGTTGTAGATTTTATATTCCTTGTTAATTTTACCATGCTTTTCTTTTATACCTTTCAAGTGTTTGATAAAATGCTTGGTTAGATTTTAGAGTAGAATTTTGTATTCTTGGCTTGGGTTGAGTGATTGGAGACTCTTGAGTTATCAAATTCTTTTGTTGATTAGTGATTGAGGATTGCTAATTGGCTTGAATCCAGTAAAGCTAATTTTTTATTAGGACTTGTGGATTAGAGCCAATTTTACTCACTTGACTTTTCTTCAATTGTTAGAAGATAACTAAGTGAGAACAAAAGACAATTACCATCACAATTGAGGATGATAATGAGGATAGGAATTCCAATTCTCACCTCTTGCCAAGACCTTTCTTAGTTGTTAGTTTATCTTTTTGTTATTTATATTTCTTGTCTCTTATTAGGAAACCCCAAAATACCTCATAACCAACAATATGCATACTTCGCTGCAATTTCTTGAGAGACGATTCAAGGTTTAAATACTCTCGGTTTTTATTGGGTTTGACTTAAGTGACAAACAAATTAAATATTGATTGAGGGTTGTCTATCAGTTTGGATCTATACTTCGACGAGATTATTTTTGTGAAAATTCTTTACCGACGATTTCCCTCTATCAATCCTCTATAGGTGCTATAGGTTGCTGAATAACTTTTACTCTTTCAGATTTTGGTTGGGTAGCAATTGTCTTCTAGTTATTCTCATTATTCTTTCCCTTATTAACTTTATTAATCATACTTTTTTTGTTTCCAGAACCTTGAGTTTTTAGAGATGATACTGCCCTAACTCCTTGCTGGTCGACCTTGCTAGACGAGTTCCCTCCCCATTTCTTGCCTAAATTGACAGTATTTTGTTTGCCCTTATGTGCTTCCTAATTTTCTTCCTAATTGACTAGGATGCCAAATCTTTTTGCGTTAATTACACTTTTGCCCTGCTCATTTAAATCTCTAGATATTTGTTTATTCCTTGTTTGGAATGTTTTCACAATCATCCAAGGGCCAAAGACCCCTTTTCATTTTTGGCAAGTATATGAGAAGATTGCTCATTGTTTGCAATGACTTTCTCCTTGAGATCAACTCCTTGATTTTCCTCCATCATAAGTTTTTTTCTTTCTAGTTTGGGATTGGAATTTGTTCAGAATTGCTTTGAATAGCACAAGCTCTGCTAGCTTCATGGTGGTTTTGTTTTGTTGGCCATGCCTTATTTTCTTTATCCCTTGTCTTTTCTAGCTTGCCCTCTAGGCAACCTTTCATTATTGGCTGTATTCAATTATCACAAATAAAGCAGATATGATGCAGTCTTATACACAAAGGTTGAATTCTTTAGGGGTAAGTTCGATTTTGGTTCCCAACGTAGAGGTCAAAAATTGGAATCGTCCCTAATTTTTTTTTGCTACAAAATGGTCCCCAAAGTTTCAGTTTGTTTTAAAATCATCATTTTTACCAATTTTAATTTTTTTATTACCAAATTACCCCTCATTAAAAAATTATAAAATAAAATAAAATAAATATAAAATAAATAAAAAAAAAAGAGAAAAGAAAGGGTACAGAGAAGCGGGGGTGGGGAGAAAAAGAAAGGGGGGTGGGGCGTGACAAGGGGGGGAGGGAGGAGGGGGGAGAGAAGGGGGACAAGCTCACCGCCACACCGCCACTGTCCGCCCGCCCGCCGCCGCCTCTTCTTCTTCTTCTTCTTCTTCTTCTTCTTCTTCCGCCATACCCGCCGCACCACCGCCCGCCACCGCCTCCTCTTCTTTTTCTTCTTCTTCTTCTTCTTCTTCTTCTTCTTCTTCCGCCATACCCACCGCACCACCGCCCGCCGCACCACCGCCCGCCGCAGCCTCCTCTGCTTCACCACCGCTAGCGAGCATCCCTACTTCACCTCCCCTGCTTCACCACCGCCATACCCGCCGCTTATTATTATTATTATTATTATTATTATTATTATTATTATTATTATTATTATTATTACCGTCGACCCCACCACCGCACTGCCGCCCGCCGCTCGCCGCCGCCGCTTCTTCTTCTTCTTCTTCTGTGAATTGAATTTTTTGCGAAATTTTTGGATTTTTTGTGAAATTTGTTGTGGAACATTGTTGTTGCTGAAATTTGAATTTGGAGTATTGTTGTTGCTGATTCTGGGTTCTTGATGATGATGATGATTTTCTGAATTGAGTTCTTGTTTGTCTGAGTTTGAGTTCTAGATCTGAGTTCTGGGTTCTGATGAGGATGACGATGATGATGTTGATTTTCTGAGTTTTGGTTGGTGTGATGCAGATGGTGATGGAGTGGCAGTGGGTGGGGGGTGGTGGTGGTGGTTCTGGTTCTGAGTTCTTATGATTCCATGATGATGATGATGATGATGATAGTAGGTGGTGGGTGGTGGTGGGTGTGGTGGTGGTGGTGGTGGTGCTTATGCTTGTATTTCTGTCGGTGCTTTGCATGATTTTGGGGAAGAAGGGATAGGGGCATTTTGGTCCGAAGGACGGTTTTAAAACAAACTGAAACTTTGGGGACCATTTTGTAGCAAAAAAAAAGTTAAGGACAATTCCGATTTTCGACCTTTACGTTGGGGACCAAAATCAAACTTAACCCAATTCTTTACTAAGTGCCAAAAAAGACGAGACTAATTTTTTTCGAAGATTGATCTCAATACAAATTCTTTCGAACTTGCCTCTTTAAGTGTATGGAAGTGTGTCCATCCACTTTCAACATGGTTCCAATCTATTTCCCCACCTTCTATAGGAAGTATCTATTGTATAATGCAAAATATTCTAGTACTGATCAAAATTCAAAACAATAAAATAAAAAATCCATTATGCGCAAATCTTTACCAAGAGCTAAGTTGTCAGTAGGTTTTCAACATATGTGTCCCCCAAATTATCCGGCCATGGGCTACTAATCGTTTAAGGGATAAATGGATTATTGTTGTTGTTGTTGTTGACCATACGAATATCTAGCTTCTCTAATATAATGATTAACTTGAATATAAGTGTTGATAGGCGAAACACTTGTATTGTTTTATTAGTATAATATTTAAAAACTAAGATATGATTCGCCATTATTCAAAAGGAAAAAAAAGTAGTTTATATGTAATTAGAACTAAATTAAAGTGGATACACAATCATGTTGCAATAGGACGTAGGCGTTGCATAAGGTGTCTGATGCTGGTTGGCCATGGCATTTCTCTTAGTTTAAATATTTTTTTTTAATTAGCTAGGATTTTTATTTATGTTTAAAATATGTATCTTTGAAGTCATAAACACGCCGATGTACATATCCATATATAGAATGATAATAAATATAGTCATCAATTATTAAAGTGATGATAAACTGATATTACTTTGTTCTCGAATCATAAAAATTCCAAGTTTTAATTCTTCAATAGTAGCAAGTCCACTATAACACGATATATAATATTTATTAATAAGCAGTTCATCAGTATTGTTCCAACCATGCTAGGTAATTAACTAGAGTACTAATCAACTTAAACAATTTTTTAAAATTATTGAAAAATAAAATTTTAAAGTTTTAAAAAATAAGATTTTAAATAAATAGGATTAGTGCCACCAAATTAAAATTAACAGAACATAACTGCATTGTCAACGTGAAGCCCTATTTCATTCCCTCTCAACTCGCCACTGGTACCTTCCTTGTCTTCAACTGTCCGTCGCGTTGTCGATATACCCTCCGCCGTGACTTCTCTGTGCACCATGTGGGGTGACCTACAAGAAAGAAAAGAAACATTCCAAGTTTAAGAAAAATAAACATTCAAAGTTTAACAAAATAAATATCCCAATTTTAATAATAGAAAAATTCAAGTTTTACAAAAGAAACATTGCAAGTGTAACAAAAAAATCCCAAATTTAATAAAAGAAACCTAAGTTAAATAAAAGAAACATCCCACAGTTAGTTTAATAAAAGAAACATCTAAATTTTAACAAAGAAATATCCCACATTTACCTTCTCAGTGTATTCTTTTGCAATCGGCGGCAAGGGGTTCGTTTGAGGGTCCGATCCCACCACAAAAATGCCCCACCCAGCGCTGTGCGTCGCGGTGATGATGTTCGTCTCCCGGGAGAATGGCGGTGCAAAGAAGAACCTACGACGGCGACTTAGGGTGGATGAGACTCGTGGACGAAGCTCGACATAGAGGAACCAACTGTACTGTAGAAGACGTTTCATGCAGATCGTGCGTCGCGGCGAAGAGGATTACTAGTGTTGCACAAATAACAACTGCGGTGGAGGACACGGTGGGGGCGACACTGTTTGCGGGGGCGGCACTACGGCGTGAGTGGAGCGGGAGAGGAAGACGGCAGTGTGAACGACGTGAGTGAGAGTGGAACGGGAAGGTGGGGAATGCAATTGTGTTTTTTTAATTTTCAAAGTGATTAATAGGGAGAAATCAAATTAGCGTTAGGGTTAGGTTTGGGGAGTGTAGTTATATTATTAGGCCTTTTTGTTGTGTCCTACATTGTGCTTGGCAGAGTTGGTTGGTACTCTAGTTGGTTCCCCAGATTTTTTCGTACTCTTATTTACCAGATCAAAAGAACTGCTACAATAAATACAGTTAAGAAAAAAAGTTTCCATCTAAGTAAAACAATATGGCATATACTTGTTAACCCTTGTAGGAAACGAACTTATTCAAGTACCAAATTTAATTTTATCAGGCTTATACGTCATATAGCATCACTACAAGAAAACAGCTTGAGACCGTGGGATTTATCACAAAATTTTATCCGTCTATAATATCATCAAAGTTTCTATCAGATTTCTCAATAGTAAAAAATTAATTGAAAACTTATGGATTTTACCATTGGACAAAAAATTTTGTCGCGAAATCCGACGCTAACTTTCATGCCAAAAAACTATTGAAAATAGCGCGAGTCTTTTTAACGGGTTTATATATCGTTGGATAATCTGACAAAAATCTAAGCACAAATTTTTCGATAATATCATTAACATCAGATTTGATCAAACAGTAATTAGAATGTTGCGTTTCAATTAATGATTTTATATTATCGTTGTATTTTTCTGTCGTATAATTCAAAGATAATAATGCCCTACACTGTTAGTTAAATCACCCTCTGCATAATTGCACTCTAAATAGAATTCTATTTGTTCTTGTGGAGGTTGGCTGTTGTATAGCTCATCCACCGATGAGTAACTGCAAGCTTTTCCGACGAGATAAGATATACTTTGACAAAGAGAGAACAAGGGATGGGCACCTGAAAAAGGCACTCCGACGCTCAAGTTAGTAAGTGAATAATATGCAAATTGCAATGTCTCTAAACAATTTTCTTACCCTTTCTTATATTTGGGGTGAGATGTATTCGATTATAATTTTGAGAATCTTGTTTAAATGAGGAATGATAACTTTTTAGAATGTTATTATACATTTTGGTATTTTTGTAACCGAACTATAGTGTTTATAGCCGAGTTATAACATTTTAACCGAGTTATAACGGTCATATCATAGCACCCAAGTTTGGCCTGATGATATTTTGATAAAGCAAGTTGAGCTTTTTGGGTTATAACTCGGCGATATGAGTTATAGGTTTGGAGCACCCATATCAACTTTCTTTATTAAAATAAAATAAATTGAAAATGCGAAATGATTGAAGTGAACTTGCATAGGGAAGTGTAGTAG
Source organism: Arachis hypogaea (assembly GCF_003086295.3). Lineage (NCBI taxonomy): Eukaryota > Viridiplantae > Streptophyta > Magnoliopsida > Fabales > Fabaceae > Arachis > Arachis hypogaea. The sequence goes on along the minus strand of NC_092051.1, from coordinate 108,627,890 downwards.
TCCTTTCATTGATTGTACCATTTGCATTTTCTAATGCAATCTGACTGTTGATGTGAGTAGAAGTAACGATTAGGGATTTTTATGGAACTGAATGATTTCATTAAGTATGGTATTTGAGTTGTTTTTGGAATCTTGAAAGGATTCATAAAAGCAACTTTGCTTTCTTTGAAACGTGTTAGGAATTGATAAAAGCATGAGTAAAAGATGTTAGTTTTTGTTTGCTTTATTATTCTACCATTTCTTGTTCTTCTTCTTCTTCTTCTCTGAAAAACCATGGTTGATAAAAAGGGACAGGAAAAACTAAAAGGTGATTATGATGGTTCTTGCAAGTGGGTTAATGAAGATGTTAAAATTCGAGGTTCGCTTTTTGTGGATAAGGATAGTATTGGGGAGATTGATGTTTCAAAGATAGTTAGGAAAGGTTCTGGAGTGAGGGTTGAGTTGCTGCCATACATTAGGGTTGATCATGTTTTTCATAGAAAAATGATTTTGAATATTTTTACAGGCATAGCTGTGTTCTTGAGAACTTTGTATTGAGATTTCATTTACTATTTCTGAGTGTGATGTTTTGAAACAACTAAACTATGCTCCCTCTCAACTCCACCCAAATGGTTGGACTTTTTTTGAGATATTTTGAAATTTTGATGAAGTTTTTGGAAATAAAATTCTCTGTTGAAATATTTTTCTCATTATTTCAAACTAAAGGGGTTTGAAAAGGGGGTTTGGGTGAATCTGAAAAGTACTCCAGGATTTGCTATTTTCAAACTTTATAAGTCATCCTTTAAAGATTTCAAAGAAATGTTTTTGAAAGTAAAGTCAGTGGACGAGGATTTTCCATTCTATTTGGACGAGCACCTTAGAGAGAGGTTCCCTTGGTTTTGGTGCTCACAACCACAATATATTTTGGTTTTAGAGGAGATAGGTCTGAGAAATGAGTGTATAATAGAGTATCTGGTTAAGGTTGTGGATAGAGAAAACTTAATATCTGTGTTTGATTTACTTCCGTGGGAGGAAGATAGAACATTGGTGGTGGACTATCTTGGTGAGAAATTATAACCTGTTTTTTTTTTAGGATTTGATAATTGGCTAGATGTTGATACTGTTTAATTGTATTGTAAGTGGAAAATATCCAGGTGTATCAGAGGTGAGTTTGAGAGCTCGTCTGAAGACGAAGAATTTTGAGAAGGAGGGTTCGTCTTCGAATCCTAAAAAATTAACAGTGGGGGAGAGGTAAATCAACCAGGCCCCAAGAAGAAGAGTATTATTTTCAAAAAAAAGGAAAGTCGATGTTATAAACTTGGGTGACGATTTTGCTGAGAAGGAGAGGGAGATTCTTTGGAAGAAATAACCACATTTGTGAGCAAGCAGGAGAGAAGCTACATGGTTTTTCCAAGAATGGTGACGGGTCCTCGGTGTGGGATAAGAAATTTTCCTTTAATGTTGTTGCTGATTAGGTGTTCCAGGCCTCTTCTGACGTGTCCCTAATTGATGAGGTCGGGGATATCATGGTTTACCAGTATCTGTAGGTATTTAGACTGAGCTTAGTTGTAGATATTTGATAGTGTATAAGTTATATGTTATATAACTTTCTCATTGTGTATAGGTGTTGGGATTCCGTTTGGTTCCTATTTTTCGTATGTTTTCTGATAGAAGTGCACTTTCTTTTTTGACAAGGATATCTCGTGCATCGAATTTTATTTGATTGTTATCTGTTTGATTGATATATTGCACATGTTGAGACATTGCGATGCTTTTTGTTTTGAATGAAAGAATTATCACTAGTGGATAAATTTTTGAAATTTTTGCAGTATGTGAATAAAGGAATAGTTGATTGTAGATGACATATTAGTCATAATTTTGTATGATAGTCATAGGCTGTTTTGACAGAGATCAGATGAAATAAGATCATTGATATATAAATTGGTCTTTCTTAAGCCACAATAGATTGTCATTTGACCTTTATTGACAAAGGTGCAGGTAGGCTTGCCTCGTTAAAACCTCTCCAAGCAAAACCTGTGTTTTGAAAAAAATCTTGTGAGTAGAAAAAAGAGTACAGGCCTGTCCCTGTCTTTAATTGTAATATTGCTTTAAAGAGAAAATATTTCAAGTGTTAGGCAAATTTATACCATCTAAAGATTTGATTTTATATATTCCATTTCCTAAGACTTCAATAATTCGGAGTGGACCTTCCCATTTTGTTGCAAGTTTTCCATTAGATTGAGGTCGTCTAGCTTGTTCGGTTTTTCTGAGTACGAGGTCACCGACTTGAAATGAGCGAGGACGGACATTCTGATTGTATCACTGAGCTATGTTATGTTGCATTGCTCGGTGACAAAGAGTTACTATATCTCGGATCTCTTATATGGAACCGAGGCCTAGTCGCCGAGCTTCATTTTGGTTGGTTGCTTGTGTTCTCAACAAGGACTAAGAAATCTCCAAATGAATCATAGCATCCAAACCATAGACTAAGCGGAATGGTGTTTCTTTAGTTGTAAAATGTGTAGTGGTGTTGTCTTTCCAAAGAATTTTTGGGATAACCTCGGCCCAAAGACACTTTGCAATATCCAGTTTCTTTCTTATGGCATGTAGAATGACTTTATTTGCTGCTTCAGCTAACTCATTAGTCTGTGGATGTTCAACTGAAGAGAAATGTTGGTGGATGTGTAAATTCTGTAAAAAATATGTAAAGTTATGATCGACAAACTGGCAACCATTGTCAGTGATAGCATGTTATGGGATACAAAATCTGCATATAATATGTTTTCAAACAAAAGAAATCATTTGTTGAGATGTGATTTTGGCCAATGATTTTGCCTCAATCCATTTAGAGAAATAGTCGATGGCTTGAAAGAGCTGGAAGATCGATGGTTTAGAAGTTATAGTAAACTCTCGTTGCAAGTATAGTTACTAAACCAAGCAATCAACCTTTTTTACAAACGTTTTGGTTGTCACAAGTAACAAACCCCTTTAAAATTGATAACCGAGTATTTAAACCTCGGGTCGTCTTCTCAAGGAATTGCAGGGAGGTATGTTCTTATTATTGGTTATGAGCCTTGTAAATTGGGGGTTTTGAAAGTAAGGAAGTAGCATGTTGAATGATAATAAGAATAAAATAAATAACTATAAGAGGTAATGACCAATTCGATACCCGAAAGATTCAAACGCTGACATTTTGGTACCCAACTATTGATATTGACAAAAAGGTACCTGAATGATTTAAAATTTTGCCAAGCGTGTCCAAGAGCTTGTCGGAACATAGCTCCGGTGAGTACGATGCTTACGTGGTGGCCGGTTTTTGCTGACAAGGTTAGTGTTATATTAGATGGAATTTCTAATTTTAATTATGCTTATCCTACTTGGAAAATAAACTAAACCTAATTTGAACATTAGTTTTGCCCCAAATTAATTTTGCCCTAAAACCCAATTAGCATATACGAAGTTACTAGTTACTGAGTTACTGTGGTTAGTGTGTCACTAGCAAAAATCAAAGGTCACGTAGAGAGGGAGAGACATTGCTCTGGAAGCTTGGCGCGAAGAAGAAGGATACAAGGCGAGAGGCATTGTCGAATCAAGGGTAACGGTTCTCAAGTGGCATCGTGGGATCACCATTGTTCGCAAGGAGCAACCCTACGAAGAGGTACGTTCTGCTTCATGTTCTTGGTTTAAGTTCTGGTTTTTTGCGTTTGCTGGTGACATCCTGTTTATTCATTGTATCTTCTCTCTACTATTTCTTAGATGGATCGTTTAGTTACATTTGTGTATCATCACATGGGTTGCTTGAAAAAGGTTAGAGATGGGAATGTGATATACGAAGGGGGTTTAGTCACTGAGATACACAGGGTGAATGTGGAGACATGTAATTTATTTTTTGTTGAGGGGTTGTTTTTAGACCTGGGTTACCCTGGATATAATGAGGCGTATTGGCTAGAACCTAGTTTCGAATTAGGTCAGGGTCTTAGAGTACTGAGGACAGATGCTGAAGTGATGAGGATGTGTGAGAGTGCAATTAAAAACGACAACAATGTCCATCTCTATTTTGATCACCCTATTGATGCCAACCCTGAAATCATTGATGACGATGTGGTGTCTTCTGGTAGCAGTGAGAGTATGGTTGAGGTCAATCCACCCGGTGATGAGAGGGAAACTGAAGTTGTGAGTGAGGAAACTGGCGAGGTTAATCAGATGAATAAGGCTTTAACAGTTGTTGTGAAGGAGACTTTGAATGAAGTTGTGATTGAGAAGGGTGTTGATGTTAACGAGTCGGAGGCCAGAGAGGGTGGTGTTATGAATGAAGATGTGAATCACGAGAATGGGGATAAAGAGACTGAATAACCTGCAGCTCCAGAAAAAGTTGTTAAGAGGGTGAGAAAGAGGCATCCAAGACCACCACCCAGTAGTTTATCACAAGAAAGGAGAGCTGCTGAATCTGAACAGCCTGAGGGTGATCCTCTAGAAGCTGAAATAGTAAATGAACAAACACATGAGAGGAATGATGATGATGCACATGTTTCCAATGAAGGTGCTAACAATGAAGAACCATTGGTGGATGAGATGAGGGCAGAGGAAGCATCTACTCAGAATGCAGGAGGTAAAAATATTATTTCTTTTTTGTTATAGCATTTTTTGATAAGTATTGGTTTTATGAATCCAATGATTATGATGCACATGTTGCCAATGAAGGTGTTAACCTTGAAGAACCAGTGGTGGATGAGTTGAGGGCAGAGGAAACAGCTACAGAAAATGCAGCAGGTAAAAATATGATTTCTGTTTTGTTACAGCATTTTTTGATAAATATTGCATGATGGCTGACAGATATCACCTGATGTATTAACAGATACAGAAACACAAAGAAAGGATAGGATAAATTCAAGGAGAAATCATCCTAGGCCTCAACCATCTGGGCAGAGGATTGTACCTGGAAAGGATGATGAAGCACCAAGGGTAGAGGTGCCTAACCCAAACAGAGCAGATAGAGAGATGGGACCTGAGATGTACCAATACGAATCTGATGAACTGTATAGCCCTCCTGGATCTGATGATGAAGATGAACCTGTTTTTCCTCAACATAACCCGAACACACCCTTTGGGAAAATTACTCTGGAGTTGAACATGGAGTTTGAGACCATGGAACACTTTAAAGCAGCAGTTCAAAAGTACAACATACAGATTGGGAGACAGGTTTTCTATCTTAGGAATGAGAAGAAGAGGTGCAGGGTGATTTGCTACGACCCCAACTGCCCTTGGTTGTGTTACTGTTATAGGACCAACTATCCAGCCTCGTTTCAGATTAAAACATTTGTGGATGAGCATACTTGTCCGAGAAGCAACAAGAGTAAGTCAGTGAGTTGTGCCTGGGTTGCTGAAGAGCTTGTGCCTAAACTCAGAATCCATCCTAACATGTTACAAAGGGAGGCACATGAGTGGTTTAAGGTGGAGTATGACATCTCAGTTAATGAGAGGATGATGTACAGGGCTATGGATAAGGCCAAAGATGTTATTGAAGGAACGGAAAAGGATCAATACCTGAGACTTAGAGACTATCTGAATGAGATCATCAAGGCTAATCCTGGGTCAAGAGCCAACATGGGGACAACTCCACAGCAGGAAGGGTTGCCTAGGTTTAGGAACTTGTATGTATGTTTGGCTGCTTGCAAGCAGGAATTTAAAGCAGGGTGCAGACCCTTCATAGTGTTAGATGGGACGTTTCTGAAAGGCTACTTTGGAGGGCAGTTACTGACAGCAGTAGGTCAGGACGCGAATAACCAGCTTTTTCCAATTGCATATGGTGTTGTCGATGCAGAAACTCGAGAAAATTGGAGATTCTTTCTCGAGGAGTTACATACTGACATAGGGGACTATAATGAGAATGGCTGGGTGTTCATGTCTGACCAACAAAAGGTAATATGCAGTGTATCCAATCATTATTGTTCTTATATTCCTACTTGAGTAACTTAAGTGTATTAATGTTAACTGCTGAATTTACCCATGAATGCAGGGATTGATACCAGCATTACAGGATGTGATGCCAGGTGTGAAGCACAAATTTTGTTGTATGCATATGTGGAGAAACCTGAACAAACGATGGAAGGATAAGGAGCTTAAGGGAGCATTCTGGCAATGTGCAAAAGCAACTACTGATCAAGAATTCAAGGATGCAATGGCTAATGTGAAAAGGATCAATAAACAGGCATGGGAGTATTTGGATAAATTTGAGCAAGAACAATGGTCAAGAAGCAAATTTTCTGAATGGCCAAAGGTTGATAGCTTGACTAGCAACAACTGTGAATCATTTAATTCAACCATTGTGGGTCTGCGGGGGAAAAGCATACTGACAATGCTTGAGGAGCTCAGATTCTATATCACGAAGACGATGGCAATTCACAAGGACGCACTGATGGCTTACACTGGACTTATAGCCCCTATACAAGTGAGTAGATTAGAGAAGGAAAAAAAACAAGCTAACTACTGGGAGGCACAGTGATGTGGTGATGATGAACATAACGAATTTGAAGTCAGAAAGTGGCAACATAGAGTCAGGGTGAACACAAGAGAGAGGACATGTTCCTGCAAAAAATGGCAGCTGACTGGACTACCATGCTATCATGGTATTGCAGCAATCCAGAGGAAGAATGAGAAGCCTGAAGACTATGTCCATCACAAGCTCACCATCGAGGCATACAACAGGACTTACCAGTTTCACATTAACAGCATACCAAGCCAAGAGTATTGGGAGCACCATGAAGGGTTGCCTTGTCTGTCTCCTCCATACAAGAGGCCTATTGGCAGACCTTCCAAGAAAAGGAAGAAGGACAGCAGCGAGCAAGACTCTGGGAGCCAATACAATGCCAAGAGAAGATATGGCCAGATAACATGTCAAACCTGCAAGAGAGTAAGTCAAACAAGTTTATTATCTACTATCTACTTACATAATATCATTCAATCATACATAAACTGTTTGAATACTGATTTAATTTATTTATTGCCTGGCTGCAAGGTTGGACATAATAGTAGGACTTGCCCTGAGAGATCAGATGGAGCAGCAGCTCAAGAAGAAGCAATTGATGAGGATGAAGCTAGAGAGCAAGAAGCTAACTGGGAGGAGACCATGGAGGCTGCACATGCTGCACATGTTGCAGATGAGGAAAACCTCACTCAAAACCACCCACAAAGTCAACCTGATGAGGTAAACTTTTGTATTTTAATTCAAACCTTGTTCTTTCCAAAATGTTGCACCTGGAACTGAGAAAGCCCCTTTTTAAACTAATCACCCAACTGATACAGAACACTGAGGCTGATTTATCTACTACAACAACTGCTGCACCCCCTAATGCAACCACTACACCAGCAACCAGCTCAGGACCAGCGCCTCCAGTGGCAGCAAGGCCAGTAGAGCCAACACCACCAATACCACCAACAAGAGGCAGGGGCAGGACCATTCGAAGAGGAAGAACCCCAACCTCAACAGCACCTCAAACTAGGGTTGCCAGCCATGCTGCTGGGTCTAATTGTCAGATCCCAGCTATACCAACCAATGCTGCAAGACCAAGTACTGGGCTTGGGTCAATGTCACAAGGTCCTTTGGGTAGGCCCACTCTGCAAGCCCAAAATTCAGCATCCTCTAGGCCACCAACTATGACTAGGGAAACCATGGCAGCAGCAAGCCCAGCCACACAGAGCAGATTCACAGGCTTCATGCCCACCCCATCCTTGAAGAAGAAAAAGCCTTCAGCAAGCATCAAGAAGTGATAGCTTTCTTTCTTGGGTTTTCATTTTGTTTTTAGTTCCATGTTGGACCTGATGTAGATACTATGCAACTAAATGCCATTATGGCATGTTTAGTTTTTAGTTCCATGTTGGACCTGATTTAGTATTACTTGTTATCAACATTACTGTCATTATGCCATGATAGGTTTTTTGGGGCAAAACTTTTGTTATTTTGGGTCTGAGGTATGTTACTCTGGATACTTATGGATTATGTTTTCATGCTATGAGACAGGTGTTTTTATACAACTTCTATTTATGCCATTTTTTCATCAATGGCTTACCTATCTTATATATGGCTTGCTCACAATTCAAAAGCAATAACTCAGTCACAGAAGACTAATAAGAGTGCATCCATTAATTCATCTCAATTACAATTAGGAGAACATTACAAATAAACAAAATTTCATTCCTAAAATCTTAAATTTGACCATTGTCTTCCTACTTAGCCATACACAGCAGACTCAAAACCAGATTTAACCCAAGCAATACACAGATAACAATTAACAACAACTCAACCCTCTTCAGTTGCTCCTTCATGTCATTAACCACAGGAAGCACCATCATCATCCTATCCCTTTCCCGGCCATCACTACCCTCCTGGTTGATTATGCTTTTCTTTTTTGGGTCTGCTATGCTCACCATGTTGCTATTCTCCGAAGAAACTTCTCCTTCCACACATTGCTCTTCAATTTCATCCAACCATTGAAAATACCCACAACGTCTTTGTGTGTTCTAGCATGGCACAAAAATTTCATGAATTAAAGAAGATCGGAAAGTAAATCTGAAAAAGTGGAGAAAATAAACCCAGGAAGAATGCATCATTTCCGCACGTAACATCAACATTTTAACCTTACCTTCCACAGAGGGCAACGTAGAAACCATCTATCAGGGTTGCTACTTGTCTTCGACTTCAACGGAACCACCGGAAGGGGACAAAAGCAACACCCATCGTAGATTTTACTACCAACTCCAGAACCACCATCAATGTCGAAGGCTAGAATGGATGAGTGCTTTCTCACGGTTCCACCTTTTCCACGAGCCCTAGCTGCTTGCATCTTCCAGATTGGGATCGTGCTCTACGAGAGAGCGAGGAGAGCAAAATTGGGTTTTAGGACAAAATTAATTTGGGGCAAAACTAATGTTCAAATTAGGTTTAGTTTATTTTCCAAGTAGGATAAGCATAATTAAAATTAGAAATTCCATCTAATATAACACTAACCTTGTCAGCAAAAACCGGCCACCACGTAAGCATTGTACTCACCGGAGCTATGTTCCGGCAAGCTCTTAGACACGCTTGGAAAAATTTTAAATCATTCAGGTACCTTTTTGTCAATATCAATAGTTGGGTACCAAAATATCAGCGTTTGAATCTTTCGGGTACCGAATTGGTCATTTCCTCTAACTATAAAATAGACTCTTGGCAAGGTATGAAAACTGGAAGTCCTATCCTGGCTATCCTTATCAATTGTAATGAGAATTAGATTTTTCTCCCACTTTGTTAACCTCTAACTATGAAGGTAAGTTAAGTGGATGAATTAATTCTGATTCCTCAAGTCCTAGTCTTTCCTTGGAAAAAGTTAGAGTTATTGGAACCCGAATTAATTCTTGAAGAATTTCAATTTTCAATCAACAATGAGTTTGATAACTCAAGTGTCTCCAATGACTCAACCAAAGCCAAAAGGGAAAAATCTAAATTATTTATATAAATAAAAGAAAGCAATCATAATTCTGAAATACCTCAAATTATATTAAATAAAAAAATCAATTCTAACATGGAGTTCATAAGCCAATTAGGCAACATAACTAATACAAGCATTAAAGCATCTGAAAGTAAAAGAGAAATATAAAACAAAAGGAATATTGAACCTGTGACTGAAGATGAGTTGAACTAAACTAATAGAAATACTAAAATCCTAAATCCTAAGAGAGAGGAGAGAACCTCTCTCTCTAAAAACTACATCTAAAACTAAAAATTATGAATTATTAAAGCATGATTATGAATGGATGCATTCCCCCACTTTATAGCCTCTAATCTGTGTGTTCTAGGCTAAAAAATGGGTCAAAAACAGCCCAGAAATCACTCCCAGCGGTTTTTGTTACGTTCAGGTCGCAAAAAAGTGACGCGGAGGCATCGTCCACGCGTTCGCGCGGATTGCAATTCGCAGATACGACGCGGGCGCGTCATTCACGCGTTCGCATCGCCTAACGTCGAGGCAGTTATAGCAAATTATATATCAAATCGAAGCCCCGGACGTTAGCTTTCCAACGCAACTAGAACCGCATCATTTGGACCTCTGTAACTCAAGTTATGACTGTTTGAGTGCAGAGAGGTCAGGTTGGACAGCTTTAGCAGTTCCTTCAGTTTCTTGTATTCCTTCTACTTTTGCATCCTTCCTTTCCATCCTCTAAGCCATTCCTGCCCTGTAATCTCTGAAAATACTTAACACACATATCAAGGCATCTAATGGTGATAAGAGAGGATTAATATTAGCAATATAAAGGCCAAAGAAGCATGTTTTCAATCATAGCACAAAATCAGGAAGGAAAACATAAAGCATGCGATTAGTATGAATAAATGGATAAAGAGTTGATAAAAACCACTCAATTAAGCATAAGATAAACCATAAAATAGTGGTTTATCAATCTCCCCACACTTAAACATTAGCATGTCCTCATGCTAAGCTCAAGAGAAGCTATAAAAGAAGTGAAGAGGAATGGTAGAATGTATGAAATGCAACCTCTTATATGAATGCAACTACATGCAAAACGTTTCTACCTACTTGGTTAAAAGTAAATAAATCTTCCAAGAGAAAATATGAATTGGATTTCACTAATTCAAATCATGAAAATGAAGTACAAATAGACTTGCAAGAAGAAAATAGCTCATGAAAGCAGGGAACAAGGGACTGAGCATCGAACCCTCACTGGTAGTGTATACACTCTAATCACTCAAGTGTTTAATGTTCGATTCTCTCAATTCTCTACTAACCTTGCTTTCTAAGGCTTGCTCTTCATCTAACAATCAACATAAATTTAATGCACAGATACACATATCAAGAGGTCTTTTAAGGGTTGTAATGGGGTTACGGTCAAGGTAGGATTGTATTTGGCCAAGTGGACTAAAATCTGAATCCTTAATTAACTTAAAATTTCCACCTAATTTAGACAATCCATTTAATCATAATACACCATCTAACTATCCATTAACCATGTTTTCCACATATTCATGCATTCTAATTTCAAGTACAGTACATATGCATTGCTTTCACTACTTACTTTGGGACATTTTGTCCCTTTTTTGTTTAATTGCTCTTTTTTTTTCTTTTTTTCACTTCTTATATATATATATATATATATATATATATTTTCTTTTATTTTTCTCAATGCATATGATTAAATTATTGGATGCATGAATCATGTCCTAAACATTTCTTTCACATTTTCAGAAAATTCTAACATACTCAATTCTCAAACCAAATGTTTCCAAATTCAACTTTCCCCATACTTAATTCATGAGCACTCTCACTAGTCTAAGCTAACCAAGGATTCAAATTAAGGACATTATTATTTTCCGCTTAGAGTTAATGATGTGCTAAAGTAAAGAACAAAGGGGTATAATAGGCTCAACATTGGTTTGCAAAGAATAATGAAAGGGTAAGGCCATATGTGTATGTAACCTCAGTGAAACAAAGGCCTCAATCATGTAAGTGTATGCATATATCAATCCATGAAAATATAGAATTAAGCAAGACAAATATCACAATTTTAGAGAGAAAAACACACACCAAAAATAAAATATTGGTTGGTAAAATGCAACCAATTCACATAGGCTCAAAAATCTCACAGGTTTTGTGTGTTCGAGCTCTAAACCATGTTCCAGTATAATATTTCTTCAAACAAGTGTAACATTAAATTTTTATTCAAATTAGTGAAATACTCTAAAAAGTTTCTTGAAAAAGAAAATATTACTTCAACCAAATGGTAAAATATGCACAAAATCAAATAAATATGCAATCAAACATGCAAATACAACAACTAACAAGGAAAATAAACCATTGGTGTTGAGATAGAAGAGTAACTAACCCATGGAGATCGATATCGACCTCCCCACACTTAAAGATTTCACCGTCCTCGGTGCATGCTGAGATGTACAAGTGGACGGGGGTTGTGGTTCCTCAGCTGGGGCTCTTTTTGTTCCTTTCCTTGCCGGTGGTTTGGGAGTAGCTTTCTCTTTACCCTTCTTGGTGGCCATCCTGAAAAGGGAAAAAGAAAGTAACTTTTAAAGCTAAGGGTTAGAGCAAGGAAGAGAGCGAAAAAGGTGGTAATCAATGCACAATAAAGAAGAATGACGTTAACACATGGTCATGACTATATGTGAAAAGTTCATCAATAGAAATATAGCAAGTGCATGTAATGACAATTAAATGCAAGATGTTTATTGGCATGCTGGCAAAGGCATGAGTAGCATAGATCAAGCATTCAATGTCCAAGTTAGATTACCAAGTCTTTCAAACTAGCATGTTTGTAATAACAATTATATTTAAATAATATAATATAAAAAGGGTTTTGTAAAAAGCAAGCATTTAGAGTGGTAGATAGAAAGAAATCGAAAAATAGTGCACAATGCCATACGGGCTTTTTCACAAACACATAGAAAGCATGGTAAATAAGCTATTGAAAGTATTAAATTGAGCATGCAAGCAACCCTTTAAAAAGTAATATATAATTGTCAAACAATTCCTTTAATAATCCACAGGTAAAGTAAATAAATTTCTAACACCAATGAAAATGATGCAATGAATGAAGGTATGCAAATAAATTAAATAAAATAGAATGGAAGAGAAAGAAAATAAGAAAGGAAGAAGAAAGAAATAAGAAAAGATAAAAAATAAGGATTTGGAAAACAAAAATATAAGATATTTTGGCAGAGTTGGATGAGCTGTGCGGCGCGAGCGACGCGGACGCGTGGGGCACGCGGTCGCGCGACTTTCATTTATTCGGATTGACGCGGTCGCGTCGGTCACGCGGTCGCGTGACTCGTTTATGCTACTGGCGCGAGGACAGCCTCGCACTCACACAACTCTCTGTTTGAAATCTTATTTTGCCAAATTTCGGGTGACGCGATCGCGTGGGTCATGCGATCGCGTGAGTGGCCAATATTAGGATATGACACGGTCGCGTCGGTCACGCGGTCGCGTCGTAGGGCTTGTGCGTTTAGCACCAGTCCATCACCACTCCAGCACAACTTTCGGTCAAGCACCCTTTTCACGTCGATATTCAGGTCACGCGGCCGCGTGGGTGATGCGGTCGCGTGGGAGGCCAATGTTCCCACCTGACGCAGACGCGTCGCGTGCGTGCTTCTTTTTTTTTTTTGCTGCAGTATGCAGAGTGAAAAATGATATGGATGTTATGAGTAATTCCAGGTTCAATGAAATAAAATAAAATAAAACTCAAAAACAAACAAAACAGACTAGAATTAAAACTGAAAAAGGGACGATCATACCATGGTGGGTTGTCTCCCACCTAGCATTTTTAGTTAAAGTCCTTAAATTGGATATTTGATGAGCTCCCTGTTATGGTGGCTTGTGCTTGAACTCATCCAGGAATCTCCACCAATGTTTGTACTTCTAGTAGCCTCCGAGATCCTAAACTAGGCGCAGGTTAAAGCAAGTGACAAGGCCCCAAGAGTGTTGGTTGCCAGAATGAATTCCGGGGTCCCAAATCTTTCTTTTGCACCCGTCTTCTAGCTGATTATCATGATTCCATCCGGGTGGTTCAGTCTTATAATTCTTACTGAAGCATCCAAACAACTTCCTAGACCCATTCAATTGAGCTCTACACCAACCTTTGCATTTAAACTTAAAGCTTCCAACCATAATGAACCTTGCAGGACAATTCTTACCACTGACCATCTTCCTCTTACTCTTAATGCCACAAAGAGCTCTAAGTTGACCATCCGTCTCCAGTAGACCATATTCAAGTGGGATTAGAAAGCTAAAGGATATGAATTTTACCCACTTGAATGTTGTGAAGGATGATGGCAACTTAGGGGGAGGGGTCTCCAATAACTTCGGCAAGGTGATTTCAAGCTCCATTCCCCTGGGCTCTTCTTTAACAGCTTCCACCTCTTTGCAAGCTTCTTCAATTTCAACCTCTTTCTCTTGGTAGCTGTCTTCTAATTCAATCTCTTCTTCATTGTTCACCAAGAGTGTGGGAGGTTGTGCTTTTTCTTCTTCTATCTCCATGTCAAGTTCAATGGGAGAGGATTCAATTGCGGATAAGAATTCATCAATGGTTGAATCCATCTCTTGATCAACCTCTTCAAAGTCTTCAACCATGATATGTCTTGGAGGTTGTACACCCTCTTCAACATCAATTTTAAATGTCTTTGAAGGAGGCTCTATGTCTTGACTTTCCCAAGGAGGTTCAGAATCTCCTAAGTCTTCAACCACTTCTTCTTCTTCAATAATTCTGGCTTCCTCCACTTGTTCCAGTACAAATTCATGCTCCTTGCTGTCCACCGGAGTTTCTAATGTCTCCTTCATACTACGTTCTTCATTAGATTATCCACATGAAACCATGGGGGTTCCTTGAGTGTCCAAACGTCGGGATGCTAATTGTTTTATCGCTTGATTCAATTGGTGAAGGGTTGCATGAAATCTTTCCACTGTTTTTTTGTGATGATCCTTTGATTCTTGTTGTGCTCGGCTATCATAAGTAGGATCATAGTGCTCTTGGATTAATGGATATGGAGATGGTAAATATTGAGGTGGTGGTTCTGGGCGTGGTTCATATGGTGGTTGGTGTGGTGGATAAGGATTAGGGTTATATGGTGGTGTTTGGTGGTAAGGGGCTTGTGAGTATGGTGGTTCAAAGTTGTGTTGAGGAGATGGTTTATTGGCATATGATGGAACTCGCTGGTAACTACAAGGGGGTCCACCATATCTATTGTCTTGGTATGCATTGTAGGATGGTCGTTGTCCATGGTATTTTGGAATGTGGTGTTGCCGAAAGGGTTGATCAGATCCTCGTGGCTCCTTCCATCTCTGATTCTTTTGACCTCGATCCATGTCCCTGTTATAATTTTCATTCCTTGCAACAACATTGGAACCAAACTCAAAGCGAGAGGGGTGAGAACTCATAATAGTAAATAAAAATTAAAAATGAAAATAAAATCAAATTTTTGAAATTTGAATTTTGAAATTTGAGATTTGAAATTTGAAAAAATTTTTAAAATTGAATTTTGAAAATTTTTAAATTTGAATTTTGAAAATTGATTTTTAAATTTTGAATTTTTGAATTTAATAAGGAAAGAGAAAAACAATAAAATGACAACAAACTTAAAAATTTTTAGATCAAAACGAAGAAAACAACAAAAAACAACTTGAAGGTCAAGATGAACACGAAGAACAACTTGAAGATCAAGATGAATACCAAGAAAAAAATTTTTTTTTTGAAAAATTTTTTTATAATTAAATAAAAACCAATAACCTCTTAATTTATGAAAAAAGCAAAAATAAAAACAAAAATAAAAACAAAAATAAAAACAAATAAACAAGTAAAAAGCAAATATTTACAATAACCAATAATAAGGCACACGTTTGCAATTTCCCGGCAACGGCGCCATTTTGAAAGAGCTGGAAGATCGATGGTTTAGAAGTTATAGTAAACTCTCGTTGCATGTATAGTTACTAAACCAAGCAATCAACCTTTCTTACAAACGTTTTGGTTGTCACAAGTAACAAACCCCTTTAAAATTGATAACCGAGTATTTAAACCTCGGGTCGTCTTCTCAAAGAATTGCAGGGAGGTATGTTCTTATTATTGGTTATGAATCTTGTAAATTGGGGGTTTTGAAAGTAAGGAAGCAGTATGTTGAATGATAATAAGAATAAAATAAATAACTATAAAATAGACTCTTGGCAAGGTATGAAAACTGGAAGTCCTATCCTGGCTATCCTTATCAATTGTAATGAGAATTAGATTTTTCTCCCACTTTGTTAACCTCTAACTATGAAGGTAAGTTAAGTGGATGAATTAATTCTGATTCCTCAAGTCCTAGTCTTTCCTTGGGAAAAGTTAGAGTTATTGGAACCCGAATTAATTCTTGAAGAATTCTAATTTTCAATCAACAATGACTTTGATAACTCAAGTGTCTCCAATGACTCAACCAAAGCCAAAAGGAAAAAATCTAAATTATTTATATAAATAAAAGAAAGCAATCATAATTCTGAAATACCTCAAATTATATTAAATAAAGAAATCAATTCTAACATGGAGTTCATAAGCCAATTAGGCAACATAACTAATACAAGCATTAAAGCATCTGAAAGTAAAAGAGAAATATAAAATAAAAGGAATATTGAACCTGTGACTGAAGATGAGTTGAACTAAACTAATAGAAATCCTAAAATCTTAAATCCTAAGGGAGAGGAGAGAACCTCTCTCTCTAAAAACTACATCTAAAACTAAAAATTATGAATTATGAAAGCATGATTATGAATGGATGCATTCCCCCACTTTATAGCCTCTAATCTATGTGTTCTGGGCTGAAAACTGGGTCGAAAACAGCCCAGAAATCACTCCCAGCGGTTTCTGTTACATTCAGGTCGCGGGAAAGTGACGCGGAGGCGTCGTCCACGCGTTCGCGCAGATTGCAATTCGTAAATACGACGCGGGCGCGTCATTCACACGTTCGCATTGCCTAACGTCGGAGCAGCTATGGCAAATTATATGTCAAATCGAAGCCCCAGACGTTAGCTTTTCAACGCAACTAGAACCGCATCATATGGACCTCTATAGCTCAAGTTATGATGGTTCGAGTGCAGAGAGGTCAGGCTGGACAGCTTTAGCAGTTCCTTCAGTTTCTTGTATTCCTTCCACTTTTGCATGCTTCCTGGTGCACCAAATTGTGATGTCCAGGCTCAAACAATCCCCGGCAACGTGAGCAACTTGGTGCTCTGATCTCAATACATAATTGTCACAACTTCGATACAACTAATCAGCAAGTGAACTGGGTCGTCCAAGTAATACCTTACGTGAGTAAAGGTCGAATCCCACGGAGATTGTTGGTATGAAGCAAGCTATGGTCACCTTGTAAATCTCAGTCAAGCAAATATAAAGTGATAATGGTGTTTTCGAATATTATATAATAAAATAGGGATAGAGATACTTATGTAAATCATTGGTAGGAATTTCAGATAAGCGAATGGAGATGCTTTTCGTTCCTCTGAACCTCTGCTTTCCTGCTATCTTCATCCAATCAGTCTTACTCCTTTCCATGGCTGGCTTTATGCAAGGGCATCACCGTTGTCAGTGGCTACATCCCCTTCTCTCAGTGAATAATATGCTCACGCACCCTGTCACGGCACGGCTATTCATCTGTCGGTTCTCGATCATGCTGGAATAGGATTCACCCTCCTTTTGCGTCTGTCACTAACGCCCAACAATCGCGAGTTTGAAGCTCGTCACAGTCATTCAATCATTGAATCCTACTCAGAATACCACAGACAAGGTTTAGACCTTCCGGATTCTCTTGAATGCCGCCATCATTCTAGCTTACGCCACGAAGATTCTGGTTAGGAGATCTAAGAGATATTCATTCTAGCTTAATTCATGTAGAACAGAAGTGTTTGTCAGGCACGCGTTCATAAAGGAGAAGGATGATGAGCGTCACACATAATCATCACCTTCATCACGTTCTTGGGTGCAAATGGATATCTTGGAAGCGAAATAAGAAGAATTGAATAGAAAACAGTAGTACTTTGCATTAATCTTTGAGGAACAGTAGAGCTCCACACCTTAATCTATGGAGTGTAGAAACTCTACCGTATGAAAATACATAAGTGAAGGTCCAGGCATGGCCGTGTGGCCAGCCCCTATGGTCTAAGAACAATGCGTTCAAAGATGGTCAAAAAGACGTCTAATACAATAGTAAGAGGTCCTATTTATAATAAACTAGTCACTAGGGTTTACATGAGTGAGTAATTGATGCATAAATCCACTTCCTGGGCCCACTTGGTGTGTGTTTGGGCTGAGCTTAAGTGTAGCACGTGCAGAGGCCATTTGTGGAGTTGAACGCCAGTTTCTGTGCCAGTTTGGGCGTTCAACTCTGGTTTTGGATCCTTTTCTGGCGCTGGACGCCAGATTTGGGCAGAAGGCTGGCGTTGAACGCCAGTTTACATCATCTATTCTTGGCCAAAGTATGGACTATTATATATTGCTGGAAAGCCCTGGATGTATAATTTCCAACGCAATTGGAAGCGCGCCATTTCGAGTTCTGTAGCTCCAGAAAATTCACTTTGAGTGCAGGGAGGTCAGAATCCAACAGCATCAGCAGTCCTTTTTCAACCTCTGAATCTGATTTTTGCTCAAGTCCCTCAATTTCAGCCAGAAAATACCTGAAATCACAGAAAAACACACAATCTCATAGTAAAGTCCAGAAATGTGAATTTAACATAAAAACTAATGAAAACATCCCTAAAAGTAACTAGATCCTACTAAAAACATACTAAAAACAATGCCAAAAAGCGTATAAATTATCCGCTCATCACAACACCAAACTTAAATTGTTGCTTGCCCCCAAGCAACTGAAAATCAAATAGGATAAAAAGAAGAAAATATAATATAAATTCCAAACTATCAATGAAACATAGCTCCAATCAAATGAGCGGGACTTATAGCTTTTTGCCTCTTGAATAGTTTTGGCATCTCACTTTATCCATTGAAGTTCAGAATGATTGGCTTCTATAGGAACTTTAGATTTCGAATAGTGTTATTGACTCTCCTAGTTCAGTATGATGATTCTTGAACACAGCTTCTTTATGAGTCTTGGCCGTGGCCCTAAGCACTTTGTTTTCCAGTATTACCACAGGATACATAAATGCCACAGACACATAATTGGGTGAACCTTTTCAGATTGTGACTCAGCTTTGCTGAAGTCCCCAATTAGAGGTGTCCAGGGTTCTTAAGCACACTCTTCTTTTGCTTTGGACCTTGACTTTAACCGCTCAGTCTCAAGTTTTCACTTGACACCTACACGCCACAAGCACATGGATAGGGACAGCTTGGTTTAGCCGCTTAGACCAGGATTTTATTCCTTTAGGCCCTCCTATCCACTGATGCTCAAAGCCTTGGGATCCTTTTTTTATTTGCCCTTGCCTTTTGGTTTTAAGGGTTATTGGCTTTTTCTGCTTGCTTTTTCTTTTTCTTTATTATTATTTTTTTTCTATTTTTTTTTTGCAAGCTTTGTTCTTTGCTGCTTTTTCTTGCTTCAAGAATCGTTTTTATGATTTTTCAGATTATCAAATAACATGTCTCCTAGTCATCATTCTTTCAAGAGCCAACATATTTAACATTCTTAAACAACAACTTCAAAAGACATATGCACTGTTCAAGCATACATTCAGAAAACAAGAAGCATTGTCACCACATCAATATAATTAAGCTAAGTTCAAGGATAAATTCGAAACTCATGTACTTCTTGTTCTTTTGAATTAAAACATTTTTCATTTAAGAGAGGTGATGGATTCATAGGACATTCATAACTTTAAGACAAAGTTACTAACTACTAATGATCATGTAATGAAGACACAAACATAGATAAGCACATAACATAGAAAACGAAAAACAGAGGAAATAAGAACAAGGAATGAATCCACCTTAGTGATGGTGGCATTTCCTTCTTGAGGAACCAATGATGTCCTTGAGCTCTTCTATGTCTCTTCCTTGTCTTTGTTGCTCCTCCCTCATTGCTTTTTGATCTTCTCTTATTTCATGATGCATGATGGAGTGCTCTTGATGTTCCACCCTTAGTTGTCCCATATTGGAACTCAATTCTCCTAGGGAGGTGTTGATTTGCTCCCAATAGTTTTGTGGAGGAAAGTGCATTTGAGATCTCAGGGATCTCATGGAAGTGAGCTTCTTGCGCCTCTTGAGCTCCATGACTAGGCTCTCTTGCTTGCTCCATCTTTTTCTTAGTGATGGGCTTTTCCTCTTTAATGAGGATATCTCCCTCTATGTCAATCCCAGCTGAATTGCATAGGTGGCAAATGAGGTGAGGAAAGGCTAACCTTGCCATGGTGGAGGACTTGTCAGCCACCTTGTAGAGTTCTTGAGGTATAATCTCATGAACTTCCACCTCTTCTCCAATCATGATGCTATGGATCATGATGGCCCGGTCTATAGTAACTTCAGACCGGTTGCTAGTGGGAATGATTGAGCATTGAATAAACTCCAACCATCCTCTAGCTATAGGCTTGAGGTCCAATCTTCTTAGTTGAATAAACTCCAACCATCCTTTGGAGTCAATCTTCCATTGAGCTCCTTCTACACATATGTCCATAAGGACTTGGTCCAACCTTTGATCAAAGTTGACTCTCCTTGTGTAGGGGCGTGCGTTCTCTTCCATGTATGGCAAGTTGAACGCCAACCTCACATTCTCCGGACTAAAATCTAAGTATTTCCCCCGAACCATTGTAACATAGTTCTTTGGATCCGGGTTCTTACTTTGATCATGGTTCTTGGTGATCCATGCATTGGCATAGAACTCTTGAACCATTAGGATGCCGACTTGTTGGATGGGATTTGTTAGAACTTCCCAACCTCTTCTTTGAATTTCATGTCGGATCTCCGGATACTCATTTCTTTTGAGTTTAAAAGGGACCTCAGGGATCACCTTCTTCTTGGCCACAACATCATAGAAGTGGTCTTGATGGGCTTTGGAGATGAATCTTTCCATCTCCCATGACTCGGATGTGGAAGCTTTTATCTTCCATTTCCCTCTTCTAGAGGATTCTCCGGTCTTAGATGCCATCAATGGTAATGGAAAAACAAAAAAGCTATGCTTTTACCACACCAAACTTAGAATATTGCTCGCCCTCGAGCAATAAACAAAAGAATAGAAGAAGAAGAAGAAGAAGAAATATGGAGAGGGAGAGGGAGATGTGGTTTCGGCCAAGAGGAGTGTAGAGGGGTGTGTTGTGTGAATTTGATGAAGAATGGAGGTCTTTATATAGGGAAGGGAGGGGGGGTTAAGGTTCGGCCATATGGGTGGGTTTGGGTGGGAAATTGGTTTTGAATTTTGAAGGTAGGTGGAGTTTATGAGGTAGGTTTATTGGGAAGAGTGGGTGGATGTGAGTGGTGAAGGTTTAGTGGGGAAGAGAGATTGAGGTGATTGGTGAGGGGTTTTTAGGGAAGAGTGTTTATGGGGTTGTGTGAAAGAGAGTGGTGAGAAGAAGTGAGTGGAGGTAGGTGGGGATCTTGTGGGGTCCACAGATCCTGAGTGGATCCTGTGGGGTCCATAGATCCTGAGATGATCCTGTGGGGTCCACAGATCCTGAGGTGTCAAGGCATTTACATCCCTGCACCATTAGGCATGTAAAAATGCCTTTGTACCCAACTCTGGGCGTTCAGCGCCAGGTTGGTGGCCATTTTGGGCGTTCAACACCCATTTGTGTGCCATTTCTGGCGTTGAACGCTAGAACCATGCCTGTTCTGGCGTTCAGCGCCCAGAAGCTGCCCATTTTGGGCGTTCAGCGCCAGAACCATGCTCTGTTCTGGCGCTGAACGCCAGACAGATGCTCCTCCAGGGTGTGATTTTTCTTCTGCTGTTTTTGATTCCGTTTTCAATTTTATATTTATTTTGTGACTCCACATGATCATGAACCTAAGAAAACATGAAAAACAATAAAAATAAGAATTAGATAAACATTGGGTTGCCTCCCAACAAGCGCTTCTTTAATGTCAATAGCTTGACAGTGGGCTTTCATGGAGCCTCACAGATGTGCAGAGCTTTGTTGAGACTCTCCAACACCAAACTTAGAGTTTGGATATGGGAGTTCAACACCAAACTTAGAGTTTGGTTGTGGCCTCCCAACACCAAACTTAGAGTTTGACTGTGGGGCTCTGGTTGACTCTGCTTTGAGAGAAGCTTTTCAAGCTTCCTCTCCATGGTTGCAGAGGGAGATCCTTGAGTTTTGAATACAAGGGAGTTCTCATTCCATTGAAGGACTATTTCACCTCTATCAACATCAATCACAGCTCTTGCTGTGGCCAGGAAAGGTCTTCCTAGGATGATGGATTCATCCTCTTCCTTTCCAGTATCCAGGACTATGAAATCAGCAGAAATGTAAAGGCCCTCAACCTTTACTAATACCTCTTCTACTTGTCCATAAGCCTGTTTTCTTGAGCTGTCTGCCATCTCCAGTGAGATTTTAGCAGCTTGCACCCCAGAGATTCCCAGTTTCTCTATTACAGAGAAGGGCATGAGGTTTATCCCTGAACCAAGGTCACATAGAGCCTTAAAGATCATAGTGCCTATGGTACAGGGTATTATGAACTTTCCAGGATCCTGTCTCTTCTGAGGCAATGTCAGTTGATCCAGATCACTTAGTTCATTGATGAACAAGGGATATTCAACTTCCCAAGTATCAATGCCAAATAATTTGGCATTCAGCTTCATGATTGCACCAAGAAACTTGGCAGTTTGCTCTTCAGTAACATCCTCATTCTCTTCAGAAGAGGAATACTCATCAGAGCTCATGAAGGGCATAAGGAAGTTCAATGGAATCTCTATGGTCTCTAGATGAGTCTTAGATTCCTTTGGTTCCTCAGAGGGAAGCTCCTTATTGATCACTGGACATCCCAGGAGGTCTTCCTCCTTGGGATTCACGTCCTCTCCTCTCCTCATAGGTTCGGCCATGGCGCTTATGTCAATGGCCTTGCACTCTCCTTTTGGGTTCT
Organism: Arachis hypogaea; assembly: GCF_003086295.3. Classification (NCBI taxonomy): domain Eukaryota; kingdom Viridiplantae; phylum Streptophyta; class Magnoliopsida; order Fabales; family Fabaceae; genus Arachis; species Arachis hypogaea. The sequence continues at coordinate 108,605,384 of NC_092051.1, read as the reverse complement.
CTTTTGTATTGCTTGGGAGAGTACTAGGAGGGATTTCAGTGATCCTTTTACTCAGCTGGCCCACTTGTGCTTCCAGATTTCTAATGGAAGACCTTGTTTCATTCATGAAACTTACAGTGGCCTTAGATAGATCAGAGACTAGATTTGCTAAATTAGAAGCATTTTGTTCAGAGTTCTCTGTCTGTTGCTGAGTTGATGATGGAAAAGGCTTGCTATTGCTAAACCTGTTTCTTCCACCATTATTAAAGCCTTGTTGGGGCTTTTGATCCTTCCATGAGAAATTTGGATGATTTCTCCATGTTGAGTTATAGGTGTTTCCATAAGGTTTACCTAAGTAATTTACCTCTACTATTGCAGGGTTCTCAGGATCATAAGCTTCTTCTTCAGAAGATGCCTCTTGAGTACTGTTGGATGCAGCTTGCATTCCATGCAGACTCTGAGAGATCATATTGACTTGCTGAGTCAATATTTTATTCTGAGCCAATATGGCATTCAGAGTATCAACTTCAAGAACTCCCTTCTTCATAGGCGTCCCATTACTCACAGGATTCCTTTCAGAAGTGTACATGAACTGGTTATTAGCAACCATGTCAATGAGTTCTTGAGCTTCTGCAGGCGTTTTCTTTAGGTGAATGGATCCACCTGCAGAAGTGTCCAGTGACATCTTTGATAGCTCAGATAAACCATCATAGAATATATCCAGGATGGTCTATTCTGAAAGCATGTCAGAAGGACACTTTTTGGTCAACTGTTTGTATCTTTCCCAAGCTTCATAGAGGGATTCACCTTCTTTCTGTCTGAAGGTTTGAACATCAGCTCTAAGCTTGCTCAGCTTTTGAGGAGGAAAGTACTTGGCTAAGAAAGCCGTGACCAGCTTATCCCAAGAGTTCATGCTATCTTTGGGTTGAGAATCCAACCATAATCTAGCTCTGTCTCTTACAGCAAAAGGGAAAAGCATGAGCCTGTAGACTTCAGGATCTACTCCATTAGTCTTAACAGTATCACATATCTGCAAGAATTCAGTTAAGAACTGAAAAGGATCTTCTGATGGAAGTCCATGAAACTTGCAGTTCTGCTGCATCAGAGAAACTAATTGAGGTTTCAGCTCAAAGTTGTTTGCTCCAATGGCAGGAATGGAGATGCTTCTTCCATGTAAATTGGAATTAGGTGCAGTGAAGTCACCAAGCATTCTCCTTACATTATTATTATTTTCGGCTGCCATCTCCTCTTCCTGTTCGAAAATTTCTGAAAGGTTATCTCTGGATTGTTGTATTTTAGCTTCTCTTAATTTTCTCTTCAGAGTCCTTTCAGGTTCTGGATCTGCTTCCACAAGAATGTTCTTATCCTTGCTCCTGCTCATATGACAAAGAAGAAGGCACAGAAAAATAATAATAATAATAGAGATCCTTTATACCACAGTATAGGGATCCCTTTGTGAGTGGAAGAAAAAAGGGGGAGACAAAGAATGTGATGTAAAGGAAGAAACACAACTGTACGGATGGAAGAGATGTGAGATGAGATGTTAGGATATGAATGAATAAATAGAATAGGATGGGGGAGGGATAATTTTCGAAAATTATTTTGAAAAAGAGTTAGTGATTTTTGAAAAATGGTTTTTGAAAAATGTTAGTAAATTTTTTTTTTTGAAATCAAAATAAAAATAAAAATAATTAGTTAATAAAAAAGAAATTTTTGAAAAAGAGGGAAGATATTTTCAAAAATTAGAGAGAGAAAGTTAGTTAGGTAGTTTTGAAAAAGTTAAGAAACAAACAAAAGTTAGTTAGTTAGTTGAAACAAATTTTGAAAAGATAAGAAGTTAGGAAGTTAGAAAAGATATTTTGAAATCAAATTTTTGAAAAAGATAAGATAAGAAGATATTTTGAAAGATATGATAGAAATTAGTTTTTGAAAAAAGATTTGATTTTTAAAATCACAATTAATGACTTGATTCATAAGAAATCACAAGATATGATTCTAGAACTTAAAGTTTGAATCTTTCTTAACAAGAAAGTAACAAACTTCAAATTTTTGAATCAAAACATTAATTGATTATGTTATTTTCGAAAATTTGGTATAAAAAGTAAGAAAAATATTTTTGAAAAATATTTTTTTTTGAATTTTTCGAAAATAACTAAGAATTTTGAAAAAGATTTGATTTTTGAAAAAGATTTGAGAAAGATAAGATTTTCAAATTGAAAATTTGATTTGACTCATAAGAAACAACTTGATTTTAAAAACTTTTGAAAAAGTCAACTCAAATTTTCGAATTTGATGAGAGAAAAAGGGAAAGATATTTTTTTGATTTTGAATTTGTTATGATGAGAGAGAAAACAAGAAAAATAATGCAATGCATGAAATTTTTAGATCAAAGCAATGAATGCATGCAAGAATGCTATGAATGTCAAGATGAACACCAAGAACACTCTGAAGAATATGATGAACATCAAGAACATATTTTTGAAAAATTTTTAAGGCAAAGAAAACATGCGAGACACCAAACTTAGAATTCTTTAATGCCTAGACACCAAGAATTCAAGAATGCATATGAAAAACACTATACAACACAAAACAAAAATCATCAAGATCAAACAAGAAGACTTACCAAGAACAACTTGAAGATCATGAAGAACACTATGAATGCATGAATTTTCGAAAAGTGCAAGATGCACATGCAATTGACACCAAACTTATTATATGACTCAAGACTCAAACAAGAAACAGAAAAATATTTTTGATTTTTATGATTTTCTAATTTTTTTTAGATTTTTTTCGAAAATTAATTGAAAAATAAAAATAAGGATTCCAAAATTTTTAATATGAATTCCAGGAATCTAGCATTCTTAGTCTAAAGCTTCAGTCCAGGAATTAGACATGGCTCACTAGCCAGCCAAGCTTTCAAAGAAAGCTCCAGTCCAAAACACTAGACATGGCCAATGGCCAGCCAAGCTTCAGCAGGTGATCATGGATCAGCAGCAGGTGGATGAGCAACAACTAATTTGCTCTTGATAACAAATTGCAAGCCTCAGTCCAAATGAATTTAGACATGGCTTTACAGCCAGCCAGGCTTCACATGCTTCATGAAACACTAGAATTCATTCTTAAAAATTTTGAATAAATTTTTGAAAACATTTTTATTTTTTTTTTTCGAAAACAAAAGAGAAATTTTTTTGAAAATATTTTTGAAAGATTTTTGAAAACAAACGAAAAGAAAATTACCTAATCTGAGCAACAAGATGAGCCGTCAATTGTCCAAACTCGAACAATCCCCGGCAACGGCGCCAAAAACTTGGTGCACGAAATTGTGATGTCCAGGCTCAAACAATCCCCGGCAACGTGAGCAACTTGGTGCTCTGATCTCAATACATAATTGTCACAACTTCGATACAACTAACTAGCAAGTGCACTGGGTCGTCCAAGTAATACCTTACGTGAGTAAGGGTCGAATCCCACGGAGATTGTTGGTATGAAGCAAGCTATGGTCACCTTGTAAATCTCAGTCAGGCAGATATAAAGTGATAATGGTGTTTTCGAATATTATATGATAAAATAGGGATAGAGATACTTATGTAAATCATTGGTAGGAATTTCAGATAAGCGAATGGAGATGCTTTTCGTTCCTCTGAACCTCTGCTTTCCTGCTATCTTCATCCAATCAGTCTTACTCCTTTCCATGGCTGGCTTTATGCTAGGGCATCACCGTTGTCAGTGGCTACATCCCTCCTCTCAGTGAATAATATGCTCACGCACCCTGTCACGGCACGGCTATTCATCTGTCGGTTCTCGATCATGCTGGAATAGGATTCACCCTCCTTTTGCGTCTGTCACTAACGCCCAACAATCGCGAGTTTGAAGCTCGTCACAAGTCATTCAATCATTGAATCCTACTCAGAATACCACAGACAAGGTTTAGACCTTCCGGATTCTCTTGAATGCCGCCATCATTCTAGCTTACGCCACGAAGATTCTGGTTAGGAGATCTAAGAGATATTCATTCTAGCTTAATTCATGTAGAACAGAAG